>NC_079220.1:47920909-47937703 GCF_029633865.1 Lampris incognitus | reverse complement strand
GGTTTTCCGACGCCAAGTGTAAAAGCTGCAGCAGGTTGTCACGCACTGGACTAGAGCAGGACCCAGAATGCAACCCACTCGCGGACAGGGGCAAAAATCAAGTCCTTTATTCAGCAGAAGGTTCGGTGTACAGAGGTCAGCCAGCTCAGCAAAGGTATCCAAACACGACAGGCAAAAGGCAAAGTCCAAAACCAATCAGGTCTGATCTAGAAACACTCACGAGGAATACAAGGGGGAAAAAATGCTGGAAGGCTGTCACGCGAGGACCAAGACGAGCTGGCACAGAAGACGGGGAGCACACAGACTACATACACTAGGGAGGGGGTGCAATTAGACACAGGTGCAACACACTGGGGCGGGGCAGGTAATCACACACGCGGAGGACCGGAAGTGACGGTATCTGCAACGAGAGACAAGGTGAGTATCTCCAAAGGAATTGAATCGAGTGCAACTGGACTTGGTATATATCCGTGAAAAAGAGCCACGCATATCAACGCGTCTGATAACAACGGGCGTTGTTAAACATCGGAACACTAGAGCCATGGACATCATTAGCTCTGATAACGACTCCAAAGAGGATAAATATCTGAGTTTCCATCACCAGCCAGTCAGATTAGCTTGGTCTAGTCAGAAAGGCACGAACTGATGAAGCCTCTTGGATGAGAGGCGAAACGTCTTCACGGATATATACCAAGTCCAGTTGCACTCTATTCAATTCCTTTGGATAACCATGACCTGGATGAATGAGAACATTCACAGACATGTTGCGGAACAATTTTGGGTCTGACACCCTTAAAATGGTGAGGGAATATGAAAGGATGGCTCGGAAAATTGCAGACTACAGAAACCACTTGCGATTCAATCTGAGATGCAGACAACACAGGCTCATACCCACTAGCCTGCGCCTGTGTACCACAATGAAAGGACATAGAGCAGACAGAATCATAGAGAAGGCACAGAATCAACTCCTGAATGAAAGAGTGAGACAGGACCATTTCACTATTGAAGGGTGGAAGGAGAAAATCTGACCAACTACTCCAGCAACTAACATCCCACTTGCCTGGTGCAGTCTTGCAGAGGATCACTGATTTCACCAAGAAAGCCCAACTATCTCAACACCACAAAACCAAAGAAAGGCAGACAAGGAAGTTTCAAAACTTACAGCTATGAACCAACAACACTAGCCAAGCAGATATACTTACCTGGAGACAAAAGACAGAACATCCCACACAAAACGGAACGCAGAACAGATGGATCAAGAATCTGTCGGACAAGGTACTTACCCAACCAGAGAAGGAGGTCTTAGCCAAAGGACTGAACTTCGCCATGACACCCAAACAACTACCTATAGTTGACCTCATCACATCCACAGAATCAGCTATAAGGAAAAACAATCTAACAGAAACTGAGGCGGAACAGCTTAGGTTAAAGGCATCAGCAGCTCTGTCCAATGCGAAACTCCCTCCTTCCAACCTAACCATGGAGGAAAGGAAAGCTGTGACAGCCCTGAGCAAGGATGAAAATATCACTATCCTTCCAGCAGATAAGGGGAGATGCACGGTTATCCTCAACACAACAGACTACCACGCCAAGATCACGTCTACTCAGCGACACCAACACCTATGAACCTCTGAGACGCGATCCAACTAGCGGTTACAAGAGGAGAGTAATAGAGTACCTACAGAAACTACAGAAAGGAGGAACCATTGATCGGATACAATACTACCGTCTCTACCCACAAGATAACATTCCATGCATATATGGACTCCCTAAGATCCATAAAGATGGAACCCCCCTCAGGTCCATCGTCAGCAGCATAAACTCGGTCACGTACAACATTGCCAAACATATAGCCAACATCTTGACCCCTTTAGTGGGCGAAACACCTCACCATATCCAAAACCCCATTGACTTTGTGAACAAGGTCCAAGGCGTAAAACTGGAACCGAATGAAACCATGGTATCCTACGACGTGACCTCATTATTCACCTGCATCCCAACCATGGAGGCTTTGGAAACTGTGGGGCAACGTTTACTACGGGACGACACCCTCCATGATAGGACCAACCTCAGCCCAGACCAGATTTGCCAGCTACTGGACCTTTTCCTGAACACTACACATTTCCAATTCAGGGGCCAGTTTTACAGACAGAAACACGGCTGTGCAATGGGCTCACCAGTATCTCACATTGTGGCCAACTATGGAAGAGGTAGAACACAGGGCCCTGAACTCCTTCAGAGGAACACCTCCGAGCCACTGGTTCAGATATGTGGACGACACATGGGTCAAAATCCAAACACAAGAGGTGCAAGCATTTACCAAACACATCAACTCAGTGGACAAGAACATTAAGTTCACAAGGGAAGACGTAAAGAACAACAGTTTGCCCTTCTTGGACTGTAACATCCACATTGGGAAAGACAGGAGCCTCCACATTGGGGTTTACAGGAAACCTACACACACAGACCAATATCCACCTTTCGACTCACACCACCCTCTGGAACAAAAACTGAGCGTCATCAGAACTTTGCAACACAGAGCTGACAATGTGCCCAGCAGCACTCAGGCCCAATGAGAAGAACACAAACACCTGAGGGGAGCTTTAAAAACCTGCGGCTACCCCAGTTGGACCTTTGTGAAAACTGCAACACGTTCCAAAAAGACCTACCGGG
This sequence comes from Lampris incognitus, assembly GCF_029633865.1. Classification (NCBI taxonomy): domain Eukaryota; kingdom Metazoa; phylum Chordata; class Actinopteri; order Lampriformes; family Lampridae; genus Lampris; species Lampris incognitus. Next base: position 47,935,030 of record NC_079220.1, on the reverse strand, counting down.
TGAGCGATGAGGAGAAAAGGAACAGAAGGAATAGCACAGTCATCCCATATGTTTCTGGGGTCTCCGAGAAACTCAGGATAATTTTTAACAAACACCGCATTACGGTATACTTCAAACCCAGCAACACACTCCGACAAAGACTGGTTCATCCCAAAGACCGTGTACCACACACTCGGAAAAGCAATCTGGTGTATGCTGTAAAATGCAATGAGGATTGCACTGACCTATAAATAGGAGAAACCAAACAACCACTAAACAAACGGATGGCCCAACACAGAAGGCCAAACTCCTCAGGACAAGACTCAGCAGTGTATCTACACCTAAAGGAGAAGACACAATCCTTCGAGGACAGCAACCTACACCTTTTGGACAGAGAAGATAGATGGTTTGAAAGAGGGGTGAAGGAAGCCATCTATGCGAAACTGGAAAAACCATCCCTCAACAGAGGAGGAGGTCTGCGACACCACCTATCTCCCACTTACAATGCCGTCCTTTCATCTCTACCCAGGAGACTCAAGAAGCCTCGCCTCCAAGAACAACAGTCGGTCACTAACGGCTCCAACGACTCTCATGACCACTGAATGGAGCACTAACGAAGTCGAAACTAACACCCCCAACGACCGTCGCTGCTTAACATCGGATCACAGAGAGCCACGCATATCAGTAGCTCTGATAACGACGGGCGTTGCTAAACATCGGAACACTAAGAGCCATGGACATCAATAGCTCTGATAACGACTCCAAAGAGGATAAATATCTGAGTCTCATCACCAGCCAGTCAGACTAGTGTAGCGCCTCTCTAGCGGGTTTCGCTATAGTGAGAGGTGGCTATCCTGTGTTCTTTAAAACATCTAATCAAATAAGTGGGGTTTCACTAATAAACATATCAGTGTTTAACTTGTATGTGTGTAATTACTACTTAGTAGGCTATATGCAATACTCTTTCATTTTTAAACAGAAAATACTATTTTTCTTAATTAACTTAAAATATCAAAAGTAGTCATTCACCACCACTGTGTTATAAGAAGTTTAAAATATTTACTTAGAAAATATTGTTCAGTGTGTAAATGCTTCGTTTTCAAATATCATTTGAAATCTCCCAGTCAAATGCATACATATACACATTGAAAACATAAGGGCCCAAGAAAAAAAAAAGCCAGCAATAACCTAGTCTAATTTCGAATACCCAGTTCAAAAGATGCAGGCCTGAGTGTAACTTGTGAACGTTGTAGCCTTAAACAAAATGACTGCTTCGCCACGCAGGCAAAAACAAAATGGCTGCTTCCCCACGCAGGCAAAAAACAAAAGAACGGTACCTTTCCTCAACGGAATGTAGCCTCCAATACACAAGGTCCAAGGCGGCGGCAGCAGGAGGAGATATGACAAGAAGATTCACGATGCTGACGATCTCGGCAAAGTCCACCACTCGGCAACGCTATCCGGCTCCGTCGGGGTCTTTGTTCGTCGTCCGTTTCGCAGTTCCACACAGGCTTTACTAGTCGAGGTCGCTGGTCGCTAGCTTGTTAGCAAAGTCCATGCAAAAGCACTAGCCACTAAGTCAGCAGCTAACTTAAACTTCTTTCTGTCTTCTTGTGCTGAGTAGTTCACTCAAAACGGACAGAAATATCACCATTAAACTTCAGTATAAGAGTCCTGGTTGAACACTTTCACTAAAAATGGTGTACAAATTAACATAACATTTCGTGTTTTTATTTTCATCAGACCACACGCTTCTCCCGTCTCACTGGTTCGTCGCTCTCTCTCAACTCCCTCGTCTCATACGCTGTCTTCACGTTTCTCTTCTCCACTCCCTCCCTCGTCCTTTGACCTCCAATGTGATTGGCTCGTTCACCAGAGTTTCATAAATGAACTAAATTCACAAAACATTTGTGTACCTCTTTCTTCATATTCTTACAGGCATTTTCAAAGCATTTTCACATATATTATTACACAACAAATATTTAACATTTTTAGATGCTGTATTCAGTAAAACATGAACATTACCCAATATGCATTTCTCTCATTGAGCAAAATCATAACTTCCTTGCTGGTCAATGAATCTTAACATTTTAACCATACATTCTATTTATTAAACTATGAAATTATTTATTCAAAATATCTTATAATAATGAATAAATTTCAACAGGGTTACACCAGCTTGGTCTAGTCAGAAAGGCACGAACTGAGGAAGCCTCTTGGATGAGAGGCGACACGTCTTCACGGATATATACCAAGTCCAGTTGCACCCGATTCAATTCCTTTGGATCACCATGACCTGGATGAATGAGAACATTCACAGACAAGGTGGGTATCAAAATAAAACAGGACGCACGGGACAAGAAAACAAGAGGAGACAAAACAATAACAGCTAAGATGGACCGTGACACTGGTGAGTCGCGAAGGGACTTAACTTGCTTTTCTTTACTTGTGTTCTTGTTCTAACCGATAGAACACAGAATAGCGCGCACTTTGTCAGGCGCGCTGCCAAATAAAACGAAACGCATGGCGGCGCGCCGGCGCTGAAGAATGAGTCGCGAGGCCGAGATCGCAGCTCCCGTGCCCCATACACCGCACGAACCCGGTAGTGCTCTTTTATTCACACCGGCCAGAACGCACCAGAACTGACAACGCAGCGAGTGAACCCCCTCCCCCCCAACCAGTCCCAAGTGGCGACATCAGTCCCAGTCACGGTCCTACAGTCAAGTTAGTCAGTACTACTTGATCTGAGTTGAACCCCCAAAACAACAACACAATAACCACAACATGAACACCACATCATTAAAACACAATTTAAAATCTAACATTAACAGTCCCATCAGCCATTGCGATCCCCCAGCGCAGAACCGCTGACAGCCAGAGCGACCGCCTTCCCCGGTCGCTGCAGTATGACGTCATTGTTTGGTTTGTAAGGGGTGTGTGTGGCGGAATTGGGAATGGAACGTTTACCCACTTTATTATTAAACATGTACATTCCACGCAGCCCTAGCCCACTGTTTAAAATAAAGGTATGGTTTTTATTTTATTTCATTTTAGTTATTTATTTATGTATTTATTTTGCATTTGTACGTTAGGAAAAATTAGGCATACTGTTGGGTCTAAGATGTTACACAGCCGCCTGCCACTACTGGGGGTGGGGGGGTGGGACTGCACCCACCACTAGGGGGAGATGCAGCCCCCCACTTCCCGCGCTAATGGAATTTTGTGCGAAGTTGCTTGGCGTTTGATTTCAGCTTCGCTGGCATGACATGGAGCTGTGAAACGGCGCAGTCATTAAAACTACAGGCCCGCCGTCCTCGCTGATTAAAACTGCATCAACTCCACCGGGCAACCATTTCACTTTTCCAGCTAAATCTCTTTCCAACGCCTTTCCCATCGTTTCAAGACCCTCCATCGAAGGCGAAGGTAAAGATAAGCATTAATGGAACATGGTATAAAGCAGTGAGAGGAGTCGGAGGGGGATTTGAGAGCGGAGAGATACGGAGGAATAATAAAAAAGAAAAATATATGAGCCAGAGATGAAGACGTACCTCGGAGAGCAGGGGGGGGAGAAAAGGCAACAAAAGGTCGGGCGGGAGGTCAATTTGAGCCGTTTCAAAGAGACACGATTTCAAGTTAGTGGAGAGTTGTGTGAGGAGGGCTGAGGCAGCCGGATGAAAAGATAGGGCGTGGAAAAAAAAACCCCAAAAAAACCAGAAGATACAGGGAGAGCAAGATATGAGAAGGGGTGAGATAGAGATTGATAGTGCAGCCTGCAGTGAGACAGAGTTATCGGCTGTGATCGATCCGGCCGGCTGATGCCAAATGGGGGGTGTAATGATGGGTAATGATATGAGCCTGGAGTGGGAGCACAGTGTGTATGAGTGTGTGCCCTGGGCCCTTGTCCACACAGCAGCTCCCACTTTCATTAATAGAGCCGATTCATCGCACCTCTCCCGATGATGGCTTAATGCACACTCCCATAACAATCCATATATATATATATATATACACACACACCACACACACTGTATGTACACACTACAATGCTATCTCATTCACCTGGTCCCCCTCTCTTTCTTCCCCTTTATCTTTCTATGTAGCTATCTATGCATCTATCTCTCAGCATCTATCACTTTTGATCTCTCTCGTTTTCAAATCCCTTTTCCTTGTTTCTCTCTCTCTCTCTCTCTCTCTCTCTCTCTCTCTCTCTCTCTCTCTCTCTCTCTCTCTCTCTCTCTCTCTCTCTCTCTCTCTCTCCCCCGTTGCTTGCCTCTCTTAGTGTGTCTATCTCCCCTGTGATCTGCCTCTGGCCTCGCCCATCACTTTTTCATTTCTCTCTCTCACCCACCACGAATTTCCTGGATCTGTTCATCCGTTTTTTTCAAATGAACCCGCCAAACGCGCCGAGCTCCAGGGTGGTGCTGCTGCATTTGGTTTGATAAAACACATACACTTGTCCACACAGCCGCACGCACTGGGACACACACGCACGCACACGCACACACGCACTCACACAATCACACATTTATCTGCGCACCCTTGGCAGACCTACTGACTCTTAAACAGTTTCCACAGCAACATGAAGTGGCTAAGAATAACGCATTCGGCTCCGGCTCTCAGTGATTTGCATTGACCTGCGCTTTTTCAGCATCCGTGATAGACTCTTCATCCCGCTCAGCCCTTCTCACCAAAAACAATACGGCAATATTTTAACCTCTTCAGGGAAACAATGGCAGAGAAGTCTCCAGCTTTGCTGTGCTAACAGACGATCATGCGTGTGTGCATGTGCGCGCGTGCGGTTGCATGTGCGTGCATGTGCGCGCGTGCGGTTGCATGTGCGTGCGCGTGCGTGTTTGTATGTGCGCGAGTGAGTGTGCGCGCGCATGTGTATGTGTGTGGTGGAGCAAAGATTAATAAGGGTGTGGTGAATTATAGAAATGCATGTCCTTTGGCAGCATTCAATCACTATGGAGACCGATATAAAAAAACAACTAGATTATGTTTCTGAACTGGCGGAGAAACATTGTTGCAAAATACTCAAAAACACTTGAGCATGTTGATAATCACGCACGTGGGCTGCACCACTGACAAGGTTAAAGAAAAAAAAGGTTTAAAAAGGTTCTTGGAATTTAATAATTCATGTACCGGTAACAGCCTATTGGCGTCCATCATGACAATGAAAACGAGCTTTATTTTGAGCTCTCCGATTCATGTTGACTTTATTAGAAATAGATATTTGTGTATTTTACCTCTTGATTGGAAAACTAATTAAAGTATATACATGAAAGTTTCACTCTGTTACAAAAAGTATCAACCTTTTTTTTTCATTTTAGTTTTTCCCTCTTTTTCTCCCCAATTGTATCCAGCCAATTACCCCACTCTTCCGAGCTGTCCCAGTCGCTGCTCCACCCCCTCTGCCGATCCGGGGAGGGCTGCAGACTACCACATGTCTCCTCCAATACATGTGGAGTCGCCAGCCGCTTCTTTTCACCTGATGGTGAGGAGTTTTGCCAAGGGGACGTAGCGCGTGGGAGCGTCACGCCATTCCCCCCCAGACCCCCCTCCACCCGAACAGGCGCCCCGACCGAACAGAGGAGGCGCTAGTGCAGCGAGCAAGACATATACCCCAATCCGTCCTCCCACCCGCTGACACGGCCAATTGTGACCAAGCCGGAGGTAAAGCATCGGACTCTCGGTAATGTCTTGAATAAATTAAAATGACTAAATAGTCATTTCTCTGATAAGGCGTTCTATTCCTGCCACTTAGTTTTTATATTTTCCCGTTTTTCATATTATTGGCCTTTATTTTGAAAGTCTTGGGCGGAAGTAGCGCTTCCCCGCAGTCTTGGGCGGAAGTAACGTTAGCGCGTCCGACAGCAACTTTACAGCTGCGCTTGACAACGCGGTTAGCACAGGGAAGGGGGGTTTCCCAATGTTGATCTAAAATATGAGGCTTTTTCGTTCTAATTAAGCGGCCTAGCTGGAACGGGAACAATGAATTGTTTGTTTGCTTTGTTTACGAATCTGTGATACGTGTTTTGGTCATTTTAATTTGTGGGGAAGTGTTTAAAATATTTTTGATATCGCCAATTGTCATGCTAGCGTTAGCCTCCTATGTTGTTTGAATGGTTAGCTGTATCGTCACGGTAGTAATGCTAACTTGCTAGCCCTTCATAAGTACGGATAATATGGCTCCCGGGTTTTCAAAGTAGGGGCCGCGGCCCCCTGTGGGGCCGCCAGGAGGCGCTAGGGGGTCCGGGAGAGGAAAATGAAAAATGCAGTTAAAAAAACTAATGATAAAAATAAAATTAAATATATCAGAAAAAAATGCTAAAAGAAAGAACGGTTGATGAATATTATAAAGCACAAATGACAATGAATGTGTGGTTAATAAAAGAAAGAATATTGAATATAACACAACAGAAATGATTTGAAACGTCAATTGAATTAACATTGCATGCATAAAAATAAGGAAATATTAAGAAGCTGTAATATTTTTATATTTGCCAGTGTAATTTAATTTTTTTTAAAGCCGTGTCGCGCTAGGGGGCCCCCAGCCAGAGGCTACGGCTATTAAGGGGTCCTTGGCATGGAAAAGTCTGGGAACCCCTGACAGATAATGTGTATTTTGTTTTGTGTGTAAGAGCTCATTTTTATTCTATTTATGCCTCCTACCTTTTACGGTGTCTTATGAAGAAAGGAGATGTGACTGAAAACGGCTTTGTGAAACATCACCATTGGCTGGCTGGGGTTCGCTACAAGTAACACTGGGACTCGAACCGTCGATGCCCGTTGTTGGTAGGCAACGGAACAGATCGCCACGCCACCCGCACGCAGTATCAACCACATGTAACACTGGACTTGGTTGTGTAACAGTTTGGACCCGGTGACTGCGGTGCTCCTGATGAAATCCTGCTGTGCAGCTTTCATGGGGGGGAAAGCTGCACAGCGTGTATCGCTCATAGCATGGGACTAAACAAAACAGGTCTGATGAGGACGACGGTTCAATAGGCCTTTTGGAGCTGTCAAGAATTTTTGCGCATTGAAACATCCCGAACATATCCTAAACCAAGAGGAGCAGATAGATAAGGTGTATATAACAGACAAGTGACGTGCACGGAGTACAGCAGCCCCTCTCTCTCTCTCTCTCTCTCTCTCTCTCTCTCTCTCTCTCTCTCTCTCTCTCTCTCTCTCTCTCTCTCTCTCTCCCCAAAGGAACGAGATGTGTTTTTTTATCTTCTGCGTATTCATAAGGTTTACCTGACACGAGTGTTGCTTTATGCGTGTAATCAAAGCGTTGCTTTAAAACCACCACAACACATGTTTCCTCTTCCGCCGCATTCAAAGGAAGCAGATGCGGGAAGCGGGGCAAGAGGCAGCATGTTTGAATAGACGCAGTCCTTGAAACGCAGTGGACACGTTATACCGACGTGCAGGGAAACGGCTTTCCAACTTGTAATGGCATGTAGTCAGCGGCGGCTCTAGCTTGTATGGGCCTTGGACGAATACCCCCCCCCCTTCACCCCCCCACCCACAAGAAAAAAAGCACCATTCTGCACTAACACGAATAAATAATCACAACACTAAAAACTAAATGAAAAAAAAATGGGCGGCACGGTGGCGCAGGGGTTAGCGCGGTCGCCTCACAGCAAGAAGGTCCTGGGTTCGAGCCTCGGGGTAGTCCAACCTTGGTGGGTCGTCCCGGGTCGTCCTCTGTGTGGAGTTTGCATGTTCTCGCCGTGTCTGCGTGGGTTTCCTCCGGGGGCTCCGGTTTCCTCCCACAGTCTAAAGACCCGCAGGTCAGGTGAATCGGCCGTACTAATTGTCCCTAGGTGAGAGAGAGAGAGAGAGAGAGAGAGAGAGAGAGAGAGAGAGAGAGAGAGAGAGAGAGAGAGAGAGAGAGAGAGAGAGAGAGAGAGAGAGAGAGAGAGAGAGAGAGAGAGAGAGATGGATGGCCTGTCGGCCTGTCCAGGGTGTCTCCCCGCCTGCCGCCGAGTGACTGCTGATAGGCGCCAGCATTCCCGCCATACTGAGAGCAGGATTAGCCATTTGGATAATGGATGGATGGATGAATAAAAATACGAGACACTCATAAATAAAAAAGAAGTAATAAAGAAAAATCGAAACAAATTGTAGTAATGTGCGTCTGGGTAGCGTAGCGGTCTATTCCGCTGCCTACCACCACGGGGATCGCCGGTTTGAATCCCCGTGTTACCTCCTGCTTGGTCAGGCGTCCCTACAGACATTGACCGTGTCTGCGGGTGGGAAGCCGGATGTGGGTATGTGTCCTGGTCGCTGCACTAGCACCTCCTCTGGTCAGTTGGGGCGCCTGATCGGTGGGGGCAGGGGGGACTAGGGGGGGGGGATAGCGTGATCCTCCCACGCGCTACGTCCTCCTGGCGAAACTCCTCACTGTCAGGTGAAAAGAAGCGGCCGGCGACTCCACATGTATCGGAGGAGACGTGGTACTCTGCAACCCCCCCCCCCCGGATCGATAGAGGGGAGTGGAGCAGCGACCGGGACGGCTCGGAAAATAGGAGGGTTTCCGTGCAACGTCATCACAGAGATGCGTGCGCAACCGGGGAGCAGAAAGCAGCTACAGCGCAGAGATTTTAACCAAGATAGAGCTCGGATGCAGCAGAGATGACGCGCAGTTGTTGCGCAATAAACTGCACAAACCGCCAACAGGATGGCTGGAACATGGTCAACACTTTCATTGTTGAACATGTTCCACCCATCCTTTTGTTTTGCCCCCTTGCTGCGCACGCACCCAGTAATGTTTGTAAACAGGAAACCCGTCTATAGGGTAATTGGCCAAGTACAACTGGAGAGAAAAAGACGGCGGGAAAGCCAAAAAAAGCAAATAAAAAAGCGAATCAAATTATTACACTTTTACCCGGTTGTTACCAAAAACACAAACAAAACTAAATGGCACAAACAGAATAACGCACTTATAAAGAAGAAGATCTGATTATCATCCTACTGCACTTCAAACAGGAAACACACAAACTAAACTGCACAGCCGCCATCTGAACCCTGACCTTTCCTGCCTCCCTTGATGCAAAGTCATCAATTACGTCATCGCAAGGACTCTGCCCAGCACTCTCATGGTTACTACTGGTAACAGCAAGGCGTTCCTGTGGACCTCAGGTGGGATCTGATGAGCTTCGGTTCTGAACAGCCCCTCTCTGCTTCAGCTGCGGTCATTGGGTCAGTGGCGCCGGAACAGTGGGGACCCCCCCCCCCACTTCCAGATGTTATGGTTGCAATTCCCGGCGACGTTGCCATCCAGTGAAGGGGACACGTGGACATGGCAAGAGTCCACGCACAGCTGGAAATGCTCCCGAGCCTTTTGACGTCCCACAACCCTGTGCCCAACTCCACGCACCTCACAATACCACCAACCCGCCCCCCCGGTTGGTGTTCTGCAACTGTTCTGGCAGCAGCGGGGGGGGGGGCTGCGGCGGGTGTTTTAAGTGAGGCGGACAAGCTGCTGCGTCGATGTCCGATGCCACAGCTGCGCGTGGCATCGGACATCGTGGCATCGGACATCGACGTCTCCGTCGTTTGAAGGCTTGCATCCGGTCCACGACGGCGGAGAAATGGCTTAACAAGCTGCTTTTCCTGCACATCCACAAAGAGCCGGCCGATGACCTGGACATGAACAAAGTGTTGAATAGATTTCACTTCGGGAGTGATAGGCGCACCCACTACTTTGGAAAATAAGCCCGTGGGACCGCGGCTCGCTCGTCCTTAGTGCAGTTTTCAGCAGGATTTGTTGACAGACACGCAGCCAAGCGTGGGATTATTAGTGGATGTGCCCTGCTTGCAGAATGCGAAAGTTGGAAGCCTGCTGGTCATGTGTCCTTATTACGAAATGTCGTTTTGAATGTTAAACATTAAAGTGGATGTTCTAATTATCACCACTCAAAACAGTGACACAACTTGTCTCTTCTTCAGGTTGTACACTGACCCTCTAAGAGTTAATAAGCACAACTTTACACGTTATCAACGTGTGCTGGAGAGATCTGCAGGGTCACGTGTCTGAGTATTAAACGCCATGCTTTCAAGCTGGAATCTATAAATCCTGTTGTTGTTGTTGTTGTTGTTCTATAATACACAACCAAATCAGTTTCAACACTTTTACTTTGTAGAAAATGGGTTTATATGATAATTTATTAGCCAACAGTTGCTCAAGCCTCTCCTCTCTCTAGTCGAAACGGAGAAGTCTCATGATGTCTTTGAAGCGGATCCTCGCCACCGTTTCTCTGAAAAAAACTGAGCAGAAACTCTCAGTATTCCGGCTTCTGCGACCATATACTCCACCAGCATATGCAGCGCCATTAAACGCTTTTAGTTCATCCATAGACAATCACAGACGCTGTGCGCCACGGTCACGGCAGAGTCCCTGATGTGTGTCAGCTTGTCCTTGTCAAATAAACAAAGAAGGCTGTCGAGCTTTTTGGCATAATCAGTTGGAGCTGTCTGTGTTAGACAGTGGTCCCACACTGACTGTCTGTTCAACCCAAATCATGCCTCATCTCGCACCGACTCATTTCTCATCTCGCATTGTGTCATGTCTCATCTCGCACGGTCTCATCTCTCATCTCGCACCGCCTCATGTCTCATCTCGCATCGTGTCATGTCTCATCTCGCACCGTCTCATGTCTCATCTCGCATCGTGTCATGTCTCATCTCGCACCGTGTCATGTCTCATCTCGCATTGTCTCATGTCTCATCTCGCATCGTGTCATGTCTCATCTCGCATCGTGTCATGTCTCATCTCGCATCGTGTCATGTCTCATCTCATGTCTCATCTAGCACCGCCTCATGTCTCATCTCGCACCGTCTCATGTCTCATCTCACATCGTGTCATGTCTCTTCTCGCACCGCCTAATGTCTCATCTCGCATCGTGTCATGTCTCATCTCATGTCTCATCTAGCACCGCCTCATGTCTCATCTCGCACCGTCTCATGTCTCATCTCGCATCGTGTCATGTCTCATCTCGCACCGCCTCATGTCTCATCTCACATCGTGTCATGTCTCCTCTCGCACCGTCTCGTGTCACCTCACGGTGTCTCATGTCTCACCTCATGGCGTCTCATGTCTCATCTCACGCCGTCTCATGTCTCATCTCGCACAGCCTCATGTCTCATCTCACGTCGTCTCGTGTCACCTCACGCTGTCTCATGTCTCACCTCATGCCGTCTCATGTCTCGTCTCGCACCGCCTCATGTCTCATCTCACACCGCCTCATGTCTCATCTCACGTCATCTCATGTCTCATGTCTCATCTCCCGCCATCTCATGTCTCATCTCGCGCCGTCTTATGTCTCATCTCGCGCCGTCTCATGTCTCGTCTCACGCCATCTCGTGTCTAATCTCACGCCATCTCGTGTCTAATCTCACGCCATCTCTTGTTTTATCTCACGCCGTCTCATGTCTCATCTCACACCATCTCGTCTCATCTCGCGCCGTCTCATGTATCATCTCACGCCGTCTCATGTCTCATCTCGCGCCGTCTCATATCTCACCTCACGCCGTCTCATGTCTCATCTCGCGCCGCTGATTCATCAGAATCTAGTAGCAGAGCGAGGACACGTTCGTTTTGATGAACCCAAGTGTTATTCAGCAAATTGTTTACTCCCAACTGTGTCCCCTGGTGCACGGAGTGCACAGAGCTTTACCTCTTCACAATTTCGCTCACAATTGTGAATTTTCCTACCCAGTCGCACGGATTTTCGTGAATCTATCAGATCGTGATACCATCACGATTATGACCTGATTTACGTGATGTGGTCACGACTCGCCGACTAAATTAGGGTTAGGGTTAGGGTTCTATCAGATCGTGACCACATCACGTAAATCAGGTCATAATCGTGATGGTATCACGATCTGATAGATTAAAGTCCGTGCGACTGGGTTGGAATTTTCCCACAAACAATATTTATCATTGTCATCACACTATTTATTGGTCTAGGGGCCTATCAGTTATAATTTGTATGAAGTTAGTTTCGATGGCCGATAATTTAGACCGTTGGCACTTACAATTAGAATGAGGAAGGCCATTAAGCTTTTCAACAGCCCGCTGAAGGATGAGAGCAGACACACTCACCCTGGGGTACCGCGTATATTCACGTATTGTGTAGCTGAAGTTGTTGTCAGTAGTCAAAGTCAATCTATCCTAATGTTAAGAACGCACGTGTGACGGATGTGGATGGGACATAGAATGAGGCAACTCTCAACGACTGTTTTTCAGCATTTATTATAGAAAACAAACACAACACATGTTCGGTAGCTCTTCCGCACCTCTGCTCCTCGGTGCAACATGGCCTCGCGAGGAGGGCGGGTGCTACGGAAACTCAGGAGGTACAGAAGGAGTGACGTGACGTAACATTTCCGCAGGAAATATTAATAACCGTAAATTAAAACAATAACCCAATACGGTAAAAGTCACAAATACTTAACAGAAGTATTAAATGATACATAGAGAAATTAATTCAGAGCATTTTGTTTAACTCCGTTACACCTGCATTTAAATCACAGTTTGGGAACGTTACGGAAGGTCGAGTCTTGTGCAGTTTTGGCTTTGGAGAAGTATATATATTGTTAAGGGCCTGCGTACGTGTGCTTTGGTGCAAGTCAAAGCAGAGGAACGGGCTGGACACAGAGCATGGTCACCCCAGACTGGGAAACTCTTAGGAGTGAAGCACATCCCTAACTAGCCCATTAGCCTCCCCAAATGCCTGTTAAGTGGGAACAGCCCGTTTAGTGGGCTCACGTGGATATATTACCACATTATGTGTGTACTAAACACGGTTATACAGTTACGATGTTCATTCTCCTGGTCACCAGGATCAGCAGCATGCAGTTGTTGTTGTGACTTATTTGGTCACATGATTGAGTTGAATAGTAGTTCAATAATTAGTTCATGAAAACAAGTGAATTGTATTGTTTATTTGATTGATTATTCCATTGAATACATGATTAGAGATATGATTGATTACTATATGTGATACATGATTACAGAAATATTATTTGTGATGTTAAAAAGAATAGATCGAATGTTCAGATCGCACAGTTCATATTAGAAAAGCCTACTGTATTTCGTAATGTAAAACTCAAACTCCCAGCAGGCTTAGCGACAAGGAAACAGGAAGTTGATTCGGTTGACAGTCGAGCCTCGTGCCAGAGCAGTGCGCTCAGAGATTAGCAAGAAAAACGTTACCATTAGCTTTGTCGAATGTATGTCTGCAACCATTTTCATATAAAGAAGCTTCGTTTTATAATCCGGTTTTTGTGGTCTTTGCTGTTCGAGAAGGGAATATAATTCCTGCAGTTGTGATGCTGATAGTCATCAGCTTATGACTCAGGATCAGGTTGTTGTTGCTAATGCGCTCTGAATGCAGGGATGGATATATTTGTTTATTTTATGTTAAAAAAAGGTCACGGTGACATCGTGTACGTGAGTTCATTAGCCAAATTTGACAAATAAATTTGTTTGGTTTGAATCCCGTAAAAGTAGGTCGGGACTTAATGACCATGGGAAAATGTGGGTCCCAAGGCCAGACCAGTTGAGAACTAGTGGTGCAACGCCAGTGTGCTCAACGTGTCATCAATATGTATGACGCAATACGTGGGCGTTTTGCAGATCCATATGCAGGTAACGCACCGAACACGTCTGCATAATAACTCCGGTAGCCTGGTCCCAAATTCTTCACTGCAGTCATGACAGCACGTATAGCCATTTTCCAAATACTCCGATTTCAGCTCCAATTTCAGCTGCAGTGCAAATCTCTTCCATACACCACTTTCCCCACTTTCTCGCGTGCATCAAACACACACACATACACACGCACACAGGAAGTGCGCGCAAGCACATTTCATCAGCAACTTAAACAACAACTGAAGAGCAAATAAAGCTTAGCTTTCAGATGTGTACACGCGGACATGTTATTTGCTGGAAGATAGTCGAAATTGGAGTCAGTAGGGCAGGCAACCACCGGCTCGTGAGAGCCGCGTGGGGGGCGGGGGGGTGGCGGCCGCAGGTGCAGCGTTTGGGGGGGCCGTACACATTCCTCAGCGACACGTTGTGCTTACAGAACACGTAGCCTAGCGAGCCGAGCTTGCATTTTACTGCCA
>NC_079220.1:47805909-47915909 GCF_029633865.1 Lampris incognitus | reverse complement strand
ATAGCCATACGGACTACGAGACTGAAAACCTGGTTCCCGCTTCTGCGTCGATGTGACCGTGTCTCCATAGCTACACATGGAGCTACGCCATGGCCTGCCGTTCATAAATTCCACATCGGGTCTATTACTAAGCAGACCACCATTTTGAATAAATGGTTTTCAATGGGACAAGGAAACTTCTGTTTAAAAAGATCTTATTTCTTGCTCCATAAGTTGGCCTTAGTTGATTCACGCCCTGATCAAAAAGTCCAATTATTTATAAATGATATTCAAACAAAAATAAATTTTCTAATCTCTAAACTATGGTGAATTTACCGGCTACCTGTTTATGGCATCCGGCAGTTAATCCGTCTCTTGCATTTAGCAAACAGACACAGCGAATTCCCCGTCCTCTGGCCTCAACGTGCTCGGTTGTCTCACCATCCATGTCCTCTTTCAACATAAATTGTCCCTCTCAATGATGCCAACAAAATTGCTCATCTAGCAAAACCATTCCCATTGCAACCCATCTTCCCGTACTTGATTACTTTCTATCCTCAGCACCTGTCTGCATGCCATGGCCTATTATGCACGACACTGCCATCTAGCTTGCGGAGGTGCTATAACAGGCTACGTGTTGCATCTATGCCGTGTCAAATGCTCCCTACCAATATGATTCTGAACTACGTACCGACAAAGTCTAAGGTTTGGCTTCCTGTTAAGTTTCTGTTGTATTCGTGTGGTTCCTCCTGTTTGACAGCTGAATTTGGTGTCTGGATTTTGACAAACTGAATATAGTTTACAACATTAGATCTAGTATACGTTCATTTTGAAATTCAATAATTTCAAAGAAATACAAACGCAATAAAAAAAAACAGATTCAAATAAATATTGTGTTCGAAAAGGTTTACACCCTTAGTGTTCACGGGTCAAATTTGATTGAAATTTGAAATTTGATTGAATTCAATAAGAAGCACTAAAAAATACATTACCATCCAATAAAATGTATCGGGTATTCATCCATAATCTTAATACGATGCGATACGATACAATTTTATTGTGAGTTTGCACCTAAATTCATTTTGCACCGGTTCCATTCATGAGATTAACACACAAATTCAACGTACAGTTACGCACGTGACACACCATAGACGATAACTTACTTCCCATAGAAAACACCATACAGTGTCATGACAATCATACCTACCACATTACATCCTCTGGATTCGGATCTTAGCAGCACACTGATTTTGCTTTAGCAACAGGATGTACCGATGTCTAAAACAATTCTTCAGCCTGTTGTGTTTAAATGGGGGACTCTACGTCGCCTATTGGAGGGTATTCTCCATTTAAAACATGCGAGGAGTCAGAAGAGATGCTGTTAGCTAGTCTGAGCATGTGAGCTGCTTGAAAGGAGTGTGCCACAGGTTGGCCAATAACCTTTGCACAGGTTTGGATTTGCTTGTATAGGTTAGTTTTCAGTTGCGCAGACAGGCTGCTGAGGCAGGCGGCGCTGCAGTGCAGCATGGCCCTCTGAATGACTGGTTAAAAAACTGAAAGATAATCTGGCTATGGGCTCCAGAAGATCTGCGGAGAAAGTGAATGCACTGCTGTATCTCCTCCCAAATAAATTCTACATGAGGAGTCCAGCTGTCATCACATCCGCGTACTTGCATGTGACTTGTTTAATTTCTACGTTGTGAATTGTCACTGGAGGCAGCTGATAATCAGTAAGAAGGCCGAAAATAATTCCCCCTGTCTTATTAGTGTTCATAATAAGAACATGATTATAGGACCATCTAATGAGCCAGTCAACATGACCAGCGGCGTCATTGTGGAGGGGGGGGGGCTTGGAGAGCCTGGAATTAAAGGTTTGTTTTGGTTTGCAAATTTTTATTTCTAACTAATTAGTGTCGTAACTTCAGTTAAAATTGGCTCAATGCATCGGTCGAGGGACTTAAAGAAAATAGCGGAGGCTCTCTGAGGCCCCTCTCACCCCTCTCTGAGACCCCTCTCACCCCTTACAAAAGGCGCAAAATGGTTTAGTCCGCCATCTCTCAATGCAGCTCATCTAGTCCTGTCGAGAGTGACTGCTGATACGAGCACACAGTCATGTCTTTCCCAAAGAAATTAAAAGCCGGGTTACAGAAAAGAAAAGAAAAGAAAAGAAAAGAAAAGAAAAGAAAAGGGGAAAGAGAGAGAAGGCAAAATGAGGGAAAACAATCGGACTTCAAAGAGCTAATCAATGACTTTGCAAACAAGAAGTCCCGTCAGTGGACATTTACTGTGAAATAAATATCATGGGTGTCAGCATCAGTACCATACGATGCATCAAAGTTTGTAGGGCTCCAATACATTGTTTTCAATCACTGCAAGACAGTTACATTAGGTTAAGTTAATCTTTTGATCGTGTTAATCATAGAAAGTCATTTGTTACATTGAGTCAAAGAGGGGTGCCTATACATTGTGAGAATTCTGGCTTATTGGTATGCTCACCAGACTCTGCAAGTGAAATGGGCTAATAGCGTTTCAGCCCCATTTGGGGTTAGCAAAGGTGTCAGACAAGGGGGAACTCTGTCTCCAGTTCTCTCCCATTTACATACTGATGATTTGTCCAAGTGGTTGGCACTGGGTGCATGATTGGTAATACCTTGGTGAACCATATTATGTATGCGGATGACCTTGTCCTCCTTAGTCCCTGTGGCGCTGGCCTCCAGCAGCTCCTTAACATATTGTAGTGAATTCAGGGGGCAGCCGGGACGCGAACCCGAGTCTCCCGCACCACGGGCGACTGCGTTAATCGGTGGACTAAAGGGTCCGACCCGTTAGCCAAGGGCTAGCGAGTCTGGTCATCCGTGGTCGTTACAACATGTTCTGTGTATGTTGTGGGGAGCATGATACCAAATACAAGGCTAGGAAGAGACCAGAACCAAAGAGAACAATTATCTAAAATTTCTTGATTTGAAATGGTCTGATAATAATCTTGGGGTATGTAATAAGGTGAAATATCTTGGACATTATATTACTGAACAAATGACAGATGATGACGATATCTATGCCGCGTGATGTGTGCACAAGCAAACACTCTCTCACGCAAGTTTGGTAGTGTGACGATGTCTCTGTTCAGAGCATATTGTGCACCACTTTATACTGCACACCTGAAGCCAAACTACACAACAAGCAAGCTCAGGCATCCTGGTAGCTGGCGGTCTATTCCGTTGCCTACCAACACGGCGATCGCGGTTCGAATCCCCGTGTTACCTCCGGCTTGGTCGGGCGTCCCTACAGACACAATTGGCCGTGTCTACGGGTGGGGACCCGGATGTGGGTATGTGTCCTGGTCGCTACACTAGTGCCTCCTCTGGTCGGTCGGGGCGCCTGTTTGGGGGGGGGGGGGGTAGTGTGATCCTCCCACGCGCTACGCCTCCTTGGCAAAACTCCTCACTGTCAGGTGAAAAGAAGCGGCTGGCGACTCCACGTGTATGGGAGGAGGCATGTGGTAGTCTGCAGCCTTCCCCGGATCGGCGGAGGGGGTGGAGCAGCAACTGGGGCAGAGCTGGAAAAGTGGGGTAATTGGCCGGATACAATTGGGGAGAAAAAAAGGAGACCCCCCCCCCTGAAAAAGCAAGCTTACAGAGACTCTGAGTAATGATGCTATGAGAGTACTGCTAAAAAGAGCTAGGTGGTGCGGTGCAAGGGAAATGTGTGTGGCTGCAGGGGTCACGACCTTTCAGGCTCTTCTGAGACATCTTACGTGTTTGCCGGCTCAGTGACTCTGATAATGTAATCACCATGACTTTAACCAACATAAGACTCGGTGCCACACGCTACCAGTCTCGGCAGTGGGACCACTGGTGTAGCTGCCTCCTTCTCAGACACTGATTTGTTCCTTATGTGTTATTTTATTGTGTTTACTTTATGTATTGTCTGTGGTTTATCTTTTACCAGCGGCTCTTATCTTTTATTGCTTTATTCTTTCTTCTCTTGTTTTTTTTTTACCTTGTCTTTGTTTGCTATGGACCTTGAGTCTGCAATAAAGTTTTGAGTTGATAAACAAAATAATTCCCAAAATGTGTGTGAGTGAGAGAGTGTGTGTGTGTGTGTGTGTGTGTGTGTGTGTGTGTGAGAGAGAGAGAGAGAAAGAGAGAGAGAGAGAGAGAGAGAGAGAGAGAGAGAGAGAGAGAGAGAGAGAGAGAGAGAGAGAGAGAGAGAGAGAGAGAGCGGTGTACGTGGGATCATATTTGCTGTGTGTTACTCTACAATTGAATTCAAGTCAATAGACTTTCTTGGCATGAATCATCATTTTAACATTATTACACAATAATATGTTGTTATTATTATTATAAGATGTTATTACTATTATTTTTGTTTTGTAATTTTGTTTTTCATGATGGTTTGGCAACATTTACTATGTATTTCCCTGCATAAACAAACCATAATTACTCCTGGGTGGAGCTTGACCCATGACACCACAGATGCAACGTTTTAAAAAAAGGAAAAGTGATCAACACGTGTTTTGTTGTATTCAGCAGGCCATTGTTGAGGATGTAATGAAGACTTGTTTTGATCAGAAACAAAAAACCCAAAATAAAGGTATGTTTCACACATCTAAACTTGGAGATGAGTCATATGTGACCCAGAAGGGTGAGGCTGATGCTGAAATTGAAACTGAGGGCTTTATTTCCCTAAAACAAACACGAGTGCAGCACTCTGGGGGCAACGTGGCCTGTCCGGGGTATCTTTGGTCCTGCAGTGACCAGAGACGCAGCCCTGGTGCACGCAGGGTGGGAACCTAATCAGCTCCACTCGTACACTTTTTATTTAAAATAAATTTATTTCTGATTTTTCCCTTTTTTCTCCCAATTTAGTGGCCAATCGATCCCTATTTAAATTCAAACACCCACCCTCGTACTGCGTGCGTTCGCCAACTGCATCTCTCCGGCCGGCAGTCTCGAAGGAGTCGCCTCGCCACTTCCGTGACAAGGCGACTCCAGGCCGAACCACCGCTTTTTCCGACACACACAGAGACGCATTCACGTGACGAACACAAGCCGACTCCGCCCCCTCCGGAAGACGGCGTTGCCAATTGTTGCTGCTTCACCGAGTCCGGCCATAGTCGGATCTGACGAGACCGGGGCGCGAACCCCGGTCCCCAACTGCATTGACACAAAGCCGATGCTTAGACCGCTACACCACTCGTACACTTCAACTGTGCTGTGGTGCAGCGTGCTGCCATTTTTGTGATGGCTGAGCAGGGGGAGCCCACTGGAGCGGCTCCTCATTCGTCCTCAGATGTTTGACATCCGGCAGCAGTAAACTCGTTTCCTGTACCGCCGCTGTCTTTCCGTTGTATATTCCGTTCCGAAGTACACGTGATATGAAGCAACACGCAAGAAGGTCTTCGCTGCCTTCAGCGGTGTCGTGTCGTGCACAACAAGCCTACAGACGCGACAGATAGGACAGATAGGACACGACAGATAGGCAAGGAGTGGATTATCAAGTTCCCAAAATGTGTCCCCTGTCCCACCCCACTCACGAGCTTGGTAGTGGAAGGGATTCCCATCCCACAAGATTCCCGACCAGACCAGCTCCATGGACAGTTTGTACAGTAGATTCGAAGGTTGAATTTTTGGTGCAACGTGATGGGCGCAACCCGCCCTTCATTCACACAACATTCAACAGGCACTTATCAAAAAAAAATTCTGATTTTTTTTGGGGCGGGGGGGATCCCCCCATTTACTCCCCAATTGTACCCGGCCAATTACCCCACTTTTCCGAGCCGTCCCGGTCGCTGCTCCACCCCCTCTGCTAAGGCGGGGAGGGCTGCAGACTACCACATGCCTCCTCCGATACATGTGGAGTCGCCAGCCGCTTCTTTTCACCTGACAGTGAGGAATTTCACCAGGGGGACGTAGCGCGTGGGAGGATCACGCTAGTCCCTCAACCCCCCCCCCCCGCCCCCACACCACCAAAAAAAGAACAGGCGCCCCGACCGACCAGAGGAGGCGCTATTGCAACGACCAGGACACATACCCACATCCAGCTCCCCCAGACACGGCCAATTGTGTATGTAAGGGACGCCCGACCAAGCCGGAGGTAACACGGGGATTCGAACCAGCGATCCCTGTGTTGGTAGACAACAGAATAGACCGCTACGTTTTCTAATTAACTTATTCAGTTGCACTCAGTTATTCAGTAGCTATTGGTTTAATGATATGCGTAGGGAAATGCACAGGCATTAAAACACATTTGGAGGATGTTTGCATCCTCGCCTAGACTGCTGCACGAAAATAGCTTAGTGCACCTGCATTTGCGCTTGCGGTGTGAGCTGGTGCAATCCCAAACGCAACTGCAAGCCAAAACAGACATCCAAATTGTACTACGCCAGCGGATCTGCATTACCCCCCCCCCAGCTGCACCACCACACCTATCTTGCTGCAGGCAATTTCCTTTTGAGCCATGCATTTGTCAAACGAGCATAGGCAGACTGTCTCTGCCTATACAGAGAACATCCCAGTTCACTTCTGCACCGGCACAAATCTCATGCCATACCTATCTTCTTCGACATCTCCCACTTTGCTCGCTCTGATGCATTTGTAACTTGAGTTGAGCCTACCAAAATGGAGAATTAAAATGTTCTGTATTTAAACTGTGAACTGTTACAACTAATGTATTTATGCAATATATTCCCTCCTATAGAGGGCTGAAACTGCCATAATGATAAATAGATAAATAAATGCACAAAAAAATACATAAATGAAATAATAAAGAAATAAATGCTGAAAACATCTATTATCAAATTGTTGTTTCATTTAAAAATAAATGAAGTGAAGATGCACAGAAATTGAAAAATTCATAAAAGAAATGTATCAAACGTTATTCATTTATTTTCATATTAAATTATTTCCCATTCATTCTTTTACGTTTAAATTTATTTCTGTTTTATTTATTTCCATATCTATTCATTTCCCTATTTATTTATTTCTGTATTTCCTCAACCGTATGTTAATGAAGGCGTGTCTTAATGGTGTCACTTAACAGCCATTGGTTAATCTATGTGAGATCCATACCGTCTTGGTAGAGGCCAGGTCCCATCGATGCAGAGAACGGTCAACTGAGCATGCGCAAGTACTCGTTGCCTCCGTTTTTTGGGTAGGTTAAGGTTAGGGTTGGGGCGGGGTTAGGGTTAAAGTTAGCTAATCAGACGCAGAGTAGGGGCGGGTCTTCCTAGAATCCTAGCGCCTGGATGCTACGCGGGGCGTGTGGAGGCGTGGTAGAGGCATTTCGCGCATGCTCAGTTGACCGTTCTCTACTCCATTTCCGTTCTCTGCATCGATGGGAACTAGCCTCTACATACTGTCTTTAGCCAATTACCAGAAGCCAGCTTGCAATGGCTGTACACTGAGAACAATCACGACCGACAGATCTTAGAGATTTGGCTGATATGTCTGAAAATACCTCCCCGGATTTCATGCTGTTTCGAGCAGAGGCACAGCTGGAAATTTTGATAGAGTTATCCGACACTACAGACACAGAGATTGACCCTGTAGTTTTCAGAAACTGGAATGAAGTGGTTTAGGGACGTAACCTTGAACCTGCACAAAGTCCCCATAGCAGTGGAGCAGTTGGACGCCCATCCTAGGAAGTTCCCGTGGAAGCTGTGGAGAATCATGTGTTAGCAGGTTTGGCTGTCCGCGACACTGCTCATCTGCTTGGAGTTGGCGAAAGAGCGGTCTACCGTCGAATGGCGGAGTGATATTGTTGAATTAACGTTAGCCATCCTACAGCGAATTAATTGTCTTGCCAAGACATAAACATAAAGTGTGCCATTCAGGCGGAAAATGACACACACCCACACCGTGCTCTTGCGTTCGAACAAGAGAAGAATATTTATTTGACACATGCGCAGATCTATATATACAATACGGGTCCTCACAGGATCAAACAGCTGGTCATTGACAATGCATGGATGAGACTGCATTAGATCACACGTTCAACACCCCCACTCAGGCTCAACTTTACAGCAGTGTCAAAATAACAAAAAACAAAAACAAAATGATGTCACCCATGTTCCCATACACCAGTAGAATCCTATGGTTACCTAGGTCCTTCCAAACAGGTAACACTTAAACCTTTCAAATTTTGGTTTTGTTAGTGGCTTGGTCAGCACATCTGCCACCATGTTCTCGGTGGGACAGTACTCAATTGTAACTTTACCATCAATATGTGCAGACCGTACAAAATGGTATTTTACGTGTACATGTTTACTCCGTTGTCTACACACTGGGTTCTTTGACAGTTCAATAGTTCCCTGGTTGTCTTCATATATTACAACTGGTGTGTGCTGTTTATCTTTATCTAGACCATGAAGTAACTGTACCAAATACATGCTCTCTTGGACAGTAGATGCTAGAGCCATATATTCGGCCTCACATGTTGACAGAGCAACTGTAGGCTGTTTCCTGCTTTTCCAGGATATCACTGGACCATCTCTGGTTAAGCTAAAGCAGTACCCGGTGGTACTCCTCCGGTCACTCTGATCTGACGCCCAATCGGCATCACTGTAACCTTCCAGCTTAAGGTCCTGGTCACTTTGCTGGTAAGACAGTTCAAGATCAATAGTGCCCTTCAGGTACTGTAACACCTGCTTTGCTGTTTCCCAATGTTGTTGTTTCGGCTGTGCCAGGTGCTGGGACAATTTGCTGACTACCCAGCTAAGATCTGGCCTTGTAGATGTCATAATGTAAATCAGACTACCCATTATCTCTCTGTAGCCTGTGGCATCCACAGTTTCCCCCTCTCCATCAAGATCGAGCTTCTGCTCACAGGGAGTTCGTCTCGGTTTACACTCAGACATTCCAAACCTTTTGAGCACTTTTTCAATGTGTCTTTTCTGACTCATCTTTATCACACCCCTGCTTTGTGTGAAATCGATGCCCAGGAAGTGTCCGAGTTCCCCGAGATCTTTCATCTTAAACCTCTTTTCCAGCATCCCCTTTACCTCTCTGATCAGGTTATTGCTGCTGGCTGCAATAAGCAGATCGTCCACCCAAATGATCAAAATCACCCTTTCACCATTAGACTGTTTTTCGTAGACACAATTATCTGCTGCGTTCTGTTCAAAACCATTTTCTACCAGGTGATCATGAAATAGCTTATTCCAATTACGTCCAGATTGCTTTAGACCATACAAAGACTTGTTGATTTTACATACTAAATGTTCATTAGTTTTAGACTTTACTTCAAATCCCTCAGGTTGCTCGATGTAAACCTCACAATCTATTGGAGCGTGTAAATAAGCTGTTTTGACATCCATTTGGTGGAGCACAAGGTCATCCTGTGCAGCTTTCTGCATGAGAATCCTCACTGAGGTCATGCTAGCGGTCGGAGAGAGGGTCTCCTTGTAATCTATACCTTCTACCTGGCTATACCGCTTTGCTACATATCTAGCTTTGAAAGTCTCAGGTTGGTCAGGGCTTTCTTTGACAGCAAAAACCCAACGCCCCCCACTGCTCTTTTTCCCTTTGGCAGTGGACACAGGGTGAAGGTGTCATTCTCTTTTAATGAGGTAAATTCGTCCTCCATTGCTTTGATCCACTTCTGAGATCTTTCAGAGCTAATAACCTCTGTATATATTTTGGGTACATCATAGACAGCTCTATAGAAATAATCCACCTCCTGTTCATCTTCAATATGTTCAGTCTTACACTGATAGTCCCTAAGATATGCTGGTGGTCTTCTATTTCTGTCTGGGTAGCGGCGTGTGCCCCCACTATCACCTTGAACCCTAGGTGATGTGCCACTTTCACCCCTTGCCTCTGTAGGTGCTGTCTGACTAGCCTGGGGCTGTTCACCCATCCTAGTTGGTGCTCCATTCAGCTCAGTGTCATCATAACAATCATCAGAATAGTCATGTGGACCTGTCTGGATCTGGCTGCCCTTCAATATGGGCTTGACTTGTCTGTGCTTTGACACTCTCCCTGTCTCTGGGAAGTACACGTTGTATGCAGGGCTATATTTGTCATACCCAATGAAAATGCGCTTTTCACACCTTGGATCAAGTATCTTTTTGTCTTGCTTATAAGCATAACACTCAGTACCAAATACCATCATGTGAGCAATATTGGGAGTTTTACCTGTGAAAGCACCATATGGAGTTTGCCCAAGTCGCTTGCAATAGCATCTGTTGCGTATCTGTGCAGCGGTTTGCACTGCAAACCTCCATAGCTTTTTTGGTAATTTACTCTCAATAAGCATGCACCGGCCCATGTCACATAATGTTCTCCAATTTCTCTCTGCTGTGCCGTTTTGATGCGGCGAATAAGGAGCTCTAGTCTGATGACTGATCCTGTTCCCCCTAAGAAGGTCTTGGAACTATCTCCCAGTGAATTCTGTACCATTGTCAGAGCGTATAGTCTTGACTTTCCCGTATGGGGCAGTATCAGCTAGGAATTTCTCTGTGGCTCTGGATGTGTCGCTTTTTGTCTTAAGGAAATAGGTCCAAGTCATACCACTATAGTCATCTGTGAAGGCTACTGTGCATCTATACCCGTCTCTGTCGGTTGGGTCCATAGGACAACACAGGTCAGTGTGAACTAGTTCTAGTATCTCTGTAGCTTTGCTATCAGCCTGTCTGTTTCTCATCTCAACAGTTTTGCCCTCTATACATATGTCACAGTTGAGAGTGGACTTATCACACTTTCCCTTGATTTTCATGCCATACACCACATTCTCCAATCGGGAGACATCATCAAAGTTACAGTGTCCAAGTATTCTGTGCCACGTTTGAATATCATGACACACCTTGACCTTGTCATTGTTTTCATCAGTAACCGTGGGCAGATAATACAGTTTACCACATACCTCAATGTTAAACCTTGTAGCATCATTGACACCCATCCAGTTATCACCATCTTTGAAATGCAATTCTGCCCCGTTGCCTGTAGCTGCCCTCACAGAGAAAATATCTTGTGGAAAGGTTGGTATATACAAAGCATTTTTCAGTAGTTCTGTCACCTTGTGACCCTTACTGTCTACAAGTGAGAAGCGTGCTGGGCCCATAACCTGTTGAATTAACGTTAGCCATCCTACAGCAAATTAATTGTCTTGCCAAGACAAACATAAAGTGTGCCATTGAGGCGGAAAATGACACACACCCACACCGTGCTCTTGCGTTCGAACAAGAGAAGAATATTTATTTGACACATGCGCAGATCTATATATACAATACGGGTCCTCACAGGATCAAACAGCTGGTCATTGACAATGCGTGGATGAGACTGTATTAGATCACATGTTCAACAGATATATACCGTCGAATATCGGGTGAGTAAGCTCCACACCTTGAGTGGTCCATAGCAGCCTATACAAAGAATATCCACACTCTCTTGCTTTACCAGCGTTTGTTAAAAACTCAACAACAAAAGCAAGCTTCCAGACTATTTACCATGTAATCTTAAGTTTAAGGGTGTTGGACTTGAATAACGCCGATGACGATGACGAATTGGATGCAATGGTTCGTGAGATCCTCAGTCGTCATCCAAATACAGTCTACAAGGTGATGCAGGGACATCTCACAGCTGGAGGCATACGGGTTCAAACTAAGTACCATCATTGGACATCTCTACTGCTGTAAAAGTTTTCATTCCGTGTCATATCAAACAGAATCCATGAAAGTAGCTGCATCACTGTCACGGATTTTGTTCAAAGTTTGTCTATGTTTGGGTCCCCAAAGAAAGCCTGTCAAATATGTTTAGTCAGTTCCAATGCTTTTATGTTTTTTGGCCCTTGGTCATGTTAATTTTCATTCCTAGCCTCACCAAACTTTCTAGGATGGAAGACACGCAGTGGTACTCACTAATTTTCGTAGGAGAGCCACTTATGAGTAAGATCATTCCTCAAAGAGCCACGGAGCTTGCAAAATATTTCGCAAATACAAAGCTACACAGATAGGCTACACGTCTACCCATGAGCCCACGCTGTTACGTAGCCTACATTCTTTGACGTAGCTTCAGTATGCTGCCATCTTCTGGATAATTCATTTCAATGTGCTAAAACGGGACACAAACGGAACCGAGAGAAGTAAGTTATAGCTGTGTTCTTATTGTTATCAGTGGATCTATATGAGGCGCAAAACAACGTCTCACGAGCCGCATGCGCCTCGCGAGCCGCGTAAAGAGTAACACTGGTAAGGGACTACTTTCTGTTGTAGTAACACGTTGCATGCGCTATTAGGCGCGGATTGTTATGTGATGTTACGTTACATGGCATCGGGTGAAGAGCCAGAAAACTTGGTTCCCTTCCCCAGTGTTTTTATTTATAACGTAGTTGTGTAAATAGGCCACATACACAACAAACTGGTGATGAGAATTGTGGACCTACTGATAGCGACACTGGCAGGAAAAGAGAGATAAAAAGGAGCGACGCACATCTAGACGGAGTGCCCTCGATGCGCTAGCAAGAGGACATGTAAGTCAAGGAGCTAGCTAAAAGAAAAACAAGGAAAACGGGGCTAAATTAACGTAACAAAGATGGCGATGATTGGAACCATTACAGCATTTGATAGTGGCATCGAAGACTGGGCAACACATTGAAAGAGTGGAGTTACGTATATTGCGATGCTAACGGTGGTAATGATGGAAAGAAAGCAAGTGTCTTACTCGGTGTTATGGGAACAAAAACATGCGGGCTGCTACGGAGCTTGTTAGCCAGCCCCTGAAAAGCCAGCTGCCAAAATGTTCAAGAAAATAGTAGACACTTTCCAACAGCATTCCAACAGCTGATTTAAATTTCACAAACGGAATCGGAGCAAAAATGAAAGCATATCTGAATATTGTGCTGAATTGCACAATTATCAGAACATTGCCAGTTTGGAGCAGATCTGGGACAGGCTAGTGCAGGGCTAGTCAACTACTTTCTTATGAGGACCAACTTACTCAAATGTAAATGGTAAGGGGGCCAAACTTTTTTCAGAGTAATTATTGGATCTTAGCACTTACATGTGAACATGAAAAACAAGACTAAATACCCTTAATACTGTGTATCAAAAGTGTTTATCTAACATACAAAATAGGACAGTCATTTCATACTTTTATCGATTTATATAGGCTACGTTTATTTTATCTAATTAATCACTTCTCACCATCACCAATACCGATGATCAAAAGGCCCCAATTAAAGATACATTCAAAACAAATTACATTACATTGGCAGATGGAAAAAAAAACATTGAATTACTTGTTAAAATATCATGATCATCTCTCACCTTCTCACCAAAATGCATTATAATTGTTGATGTTCTAAAAAAATTGATCAAAGGGCCGGAAAAAATAATCCTCGCTCTGGATTTGGCCCGCGGGCTGCCAGTTGACTAGGTCTGGGCTAGTGTGTGGCATGCACTGTGAAACCACAGAAGAAGCTCCTGTGAGAAAAAGACATCACATTTGAGAAAGCTCTGAACATGGAAACAGCAGCACGGGGTGCTTCAGATATACAAGAAAAATCTCTGGAATATGCTACAAATAAAATGTCACTGAACAGAAATGAAGGGAATAAATGTTACCATTGTGGGAACATTTCACATAACCCTGGTAACTGTTGGTTTAAAGACAAAGAATGCAGAAACTGTGGAAAACAGCCACATTGCAAGAGTATGCAAAGCTAGTAAACAGCAGAAAATGGCACAATAGAAACAAGAAACCCCAGAAAGGAAACTACAACAATGCACACAAACTGAAAGAAAGCAGTTCTGATGAAAACGACTCAGACAAAAGTGAATTGAGAACATGCAATTGAGTGCAACTGCAACGGGAATTGACTCTTGAGGAAGTTCAGCAGTTACCAGATTCTGAGGGTTCCTTTTCTAATGTGCTGAATGTATACACTGAGACAGTTGCCATAATAAGCAAAATAATTGGATCTGTTTAAAGTGCCAGTATGGAGGATTTCAGGCCTTTTTGAATTGGTGACACTTGTAGTTAGTTACTGGTGGTAACAGTAAACAAACTATTGTCATTTTAGTAAAGAAGTCAGGCAGTAATTTTTCCATCATTCTGTCAGCAACTGTGATCTGATTTTAAACTGCACACGGCCTGAGTCTGTGAACAGCAGGGCACAGTGAAAGGAGTTGCTGAGAAGTTGGAGGTGTGCAGCCTGTTCCACTCCCATTTACACTGCTCAAAAAAACAAAGGGAACACATAAGCAATGCAATGTAGCTCCAAGTCAATCACACTTTTGAGATATCAACCTGTCCAGTTAGGAAGCAACACTGATTTGTGAATCAATTTCACCTGTTGGTAAATTGTCTAATTTCCACCAGGTGGAAATTAGACAATTTGCAAGACAACCCCTATAAAAGGAATGGATTTGCAGGTGGTGGCCACAGACCATTTGCCTGTCCTCATCTTTTCTGGCCGATATTTGGTTAGTTTTTCATTTTGCTAGTGCCCTCACCACTAGAGGTGGCATGAGGCGGTATCTGCAACCTACAGAAGTTGCTCAGGTAGTGCAGCTCATCCAGGATGGCACATCAATGCGTGCTGTGGCAAGAAGATTTGATGTGTCTCCCAGCACAGTGTCCAGAGCATGGAGGTGGTACCAGGAGACAGGCCAGTACACCAGGAGACGTGGAAGGGGCCACAGGAGGACAACAACCCCGCAGCAGGACCGCTATCTGGTCCTTTGTGCAAGGAGGAACAGGAGGAGCACTGCCGGAGCCCTACAAAACGACCTTCAACAGGCCACTAATGTGCAGGTTTCTGCTCAAACAGTGAGAAACAGAATGCATGAGGATGGTATGAGGGCCCGACGTCCACAATTGGGGCCTGTGCTCACAGCCCAACACCGTGCAGCCCGATTGACCTTTGCCAGAGAAAATCTTGGTTGGCAGATTCGCCATTGGCGCCCTGTGCTCTTCACAGATGAGAGCAGGTTCACACTGAACACATGTGACAGACGTGAGAGAGTCTGGAGACGCTGTGGAGAACGTTCTGCTGCCTGCAACATCCTCCAGCATGACCGGTTTGGCGGTGGGTCAGTGATGGTCTGGGGAGGCATATCCTTGGAGGGCCGCACAGACCTCTACGTGCTAGCCAGAGGTACCATGACTGCCATTAGGTACCGGGATGAGATCCTCAGACCCATTGTCAGACCATATGCTGGTGCAGTGGGCCCTGGGTTCCTGCTCATGCATGACAATGCTCGTCCTCATGTGGCCAGAGTGTGTCAGCAGTTCCTGTATGTCGAGGGCATTGATGCTATGGACTGGCCTGCACGTTCCCCAGACCTGAATCCAATCGAGCACCTCTGGGACATCATGTCTCGTACCATCCGCCAACGCGATGTCGCACCACAGACTGTCCAGGAGTTGACCGATGCCCTGATCCAGGTCTGGGAGGAGATCCCTCAGGAGACCATCCGTCGTCTCATCAGGAGCATGCCCAGACGTTGTAGGGAGTGCATACAGGTACTTTGAGGCCACACACACTACTGAGCCTCATTTTGAATCGTCTTGAAGAATTTCCACAGAAGTTGGATCAGCCTATGTTCTCATTTTCCACTTTGATTTTGAGTATGATTCTGAATCCAGACCTTAATGGGCTAATGATTTTGATTTCCACTGATCATTCTTAGGTTATTTTGCTCTAAACACATTCCTCTGTCTAATAAATAAAGATTTTCAGCTGAAATATTTCATTCATCGAGGTCTATATTGTGTTTTTAGGTGTTCCCTTTATTTTTTTGAGCAGTATATTTAAACCAGAGGGCTTTTTTTTCGGTACTGACCAAAGCCAGCATATGATGATGAGATGGATAGTGAGCTTTATATTCATGATATACTATATTCTCAGGGTCGCGGGGATGCTGGAGCCTATTCCAGCAGTCACTGGGCGGCAGACACCTTGGACAGGCTGCCAGGCCATCACAGGGCTGACACACACACCTAGGGACAATTTAGTATGGCCAATTCACCTGGCTTACATGTCTTTGGACTGTGGGAGGAAACCGGAGCCCCCGGAGGAAACCCACGCAGACACGGGGAGAACATGCAAACTCCACACAGAGGACAATCCGGGATGACCCACCAAGGTTGGACTGTCACGTGGCTCAAACCCAGGACCTTCTTGCTGTGAGGCGACCGTGCTAACCACTGCGCCACCATGCTGCAAAAGTGAGTTATAACTTAGGTATTTTACCTTTGGTGTTATTTCTGTGTCAGAGGCCCTGGGAAAGAAAGCTGCCACAGCATTAGGCCTTGAGCTCAAAAACTCCCAGACGCCAGTGTCCTTCAACCCCCTTCTCTTGCTTGACCTGTCTGGAAGTCCTTCCGAGAACCTTTAACAAAACAAAGCAGTATGATAGCCTGTTGACTTATCTGCATTGGTTGCAGCAGTAAAATCTGTGGTAGACAAACATTTCAACCCAGTCAAAAGAATTACACAAACATTATTCACCCAGATTAAAATTTTCATTTACATATCTTGTAGCATTTAGGCAAACACTTGCAGCATGGGTAAGGATCTTGTCCTTCAGCCACCACCTGTTTTCTGATGTGACACCAGGCAGGTCACAGAGAGCACATTTGACTTTTGCTCCGCTTGAAAGACCTCGGTTCCTTCCAGCTGATCAAAGACAGAATTCACTGAATTTAGAGAGCAGTCCAGGAGGTAGGTAAAAGTGTGCAAACAAATTCGAATTTAAAAGTTATAATATATTATTTAAAGTCCCCTTGTTATTGAAACCAAATTTTGCCATGTCTTTACACCGATTCAACACACTGGCATGATATTTACATGCTTGGAGATTATTCAAACAGTAAACAAAAATATACTGCGCCCACGCAAAACCGCTTTCTCTGCTAGAAAGGAGAAATAGGTGCTAGATATTAAATGTAGAAAATTTATGTTTTCTTCCCTGAAAACTTAGGCAAAGTGATCTATATACCACAGGGATTCATAAAATAGTTGAAAAATGTAAAAATACAGGGACTTGAAAAAATATGTAGACATAAGACAAGTCAATCTAATGGAGAAATAGCATAAACAAAATTGTACAAACCAAGGTGACGACCTCTCGAACCTCCTGGTAGACGCAGTCTTCAAAGTTTATGGTTGCCGTCTCTGCCCCCCCCCCCCCAAAAACAGGACATGGATGATTGCGTGGCTTAGGCCTTATAGGCGTGGGCCATCATTTAAAAAACAGTAACCCATTATCCGGCCTGCTACTACAAAGAAGTCACTGTCCAGGAGTTCATGGTAGGTGGATAGCACGAGGTGGTCCTGCTCACCCTCAAAGAGCAATGTCTTTACTCCTGAGATAAGAAGAGCCTTGATTTTTAATTGGCCAGGTCAGCTCGCATCAGATTTAAAGTAACTTCACATAACCTTACCTCTTGCTTCATCTAGCATGAATCCATTTTGTAGATGCTCGATCACTGTGGCCAGCACATACCTGGTAACCCCCTCACCAATGGCAGAGTCACCTTGCAAAATTGGTCAACAATGTTTTATAGTTTGCATAACCTAGCCATTGTTTCAGCAGCTATTTATTAAAGAGTTTCAAATTCTAAATGCTTCATCAAAAATACTTTAATGCGGCTGCAGAGCAAAATAAAAATAAACATATGTCCAAAAAAGAGAGCACGCTGTATGACAACGTTCCCTTTTTTGAGGAGTTATTGAACTCTTTACCTATCAATTTGCATCACAGTGGATTGGCCCACTCCACCTTTTAGCATCTTACAAAAAAAACGATGGCCCTGTTCCTTTCCTCTACTGAATCGTGGAGATTTCAGTTTAAGGTCAGGTGGTCTCCATTTCTGTGGGCCTCACGTGTTGAATGGCTGAACAGTTGCGCTGCCTTTATGGGATCTAACTCTGTAATCCAATCTTAACCAAAGCTCAATGTCAACAAAAATGAGCATATTAATAGATAACATGGAGGATGACAAAAAAAATGCAAATGGTGAACTGAGTGAACCATCAAATAGATTTAAATATTGCGTGGCTTCCAGAGATATACCCATGTTGGTGACAGCTGCTGGCAGTAATCTAGAATAATTTTTAATGTCTAGTGTAATTTTGGCAACTTGATTTGTGGTGGGCTTTAATAGATGGAAAAATTATTATTTGAGCCAAATCTTATGGTTGGTTATGTTGTTTTAATGACAGGATCAAAGTGTATTTTTTGTTAGTTATGTTACCAACCACTCGATGAATGGGACCCCCTGATGCAGTTGTATCTGATGAAGTTCCTGTTGATATGTCCAAAGTTATCTGACAAGGTGAGTGTTAGTGCATTCACTGATCATGTTAATGGCCACAACAGGAAATAAAATCTTAAGGTTGGTTATTAGTGTTGAGAAGCTCAAATTCTTCATTCATCCATAAAACTAATCTGGAAAAAGGACAGCGTACAAACCCTGTCTCAACCTGCATCTAGGCTGCCCTCCACCAAATTCACAACCTCCTGTGAAGTGAGGGCACTTGTCCCGCTGGTGCGAGCTCTAACCTGACTCTCACCTTCACCTGTGCTCTCACTCTGTGTTGGCTTCAAATGAAGTGAAGTGAAGAGTTATTATGATTAGTTAAAGAGAATACTTAAAACATATAAAAATTTAAAACCAGTGCCCACTAAACACAGTATTAGTATACATGCTGTAAATGTTAATGTGTTCAAACAGCAACAATTATATAATGAGGGACAGCAAACACGAGTGTCTTGAAATCAGGCCCTGCCTAGAAAAAAAATGAATCTAATCAACCTTCCTCTTGATATGCACAATACAATGTGCATCCAATCAGCTAAGACTATGTTAATCTGTGCTCAATAAGATTTTAATCTAATTAAAGAAATTAAAATTACCATCTTTAAGAACCGTATGTTTTTTTTCTACACTGAAAGCAGTACCTTGAGCAGGCTTCACTGTGACCTTTCAATAGTGAGAAGGGGAATTCCTCCCCACGGTTCAGACACGTCATTAGGGGTCCAACTTCCACTTCAGCCCTACTGGTACTCAAGATGAAGACAATTACATTTACTTTACATGAAAACAAATACACTGGTCACAAGTTATCCCCACAACAACACAAATAAGGAATTCATTCATTCATTTGACTGATGCAAAAACAGCAAAATAGCAAATTAAACGGCATGAACTTAAAATCTTAAAATAAATCTCCTCTTACATTGTCCACACTCAAACTCCTCTGCAGGGGCCGGATGTAGAGTGTGGCATGGTTTCTTATGATCCCTGGCCCCTTTAAGTATCTCACTGTATAGCCCTCATTGGGACAGGGAATGAGTGCATGTTGATGGTTCCTCGTAGTCCCAGCGATTCGCATCAGCTCAAACCTGCCTGCATCCCTCAATTTAGGGAAAGCAGCCAGGAGGAAATCTCTCAATTCGCTAGGGCTTTCTTGATTACCTAGCACAAAGAGAAAAATGCTTGGCATAAATATTCATATTCTGCTTCAATACAAATACAAAACCCAACAAATATTTGAAGCTGATCTTTTAGCCGGAGAGCACTTTTTACATTAGAATTCAAAGACTTTCCATCATGAGCATAGTATACTTTTGACTGCTTTAGAATCTATAGGCATATACGCACAGTATGTCAACTCATTTACTTAAATGGCACCAAGGCTCAGTCCTAGCACCATGTGTTTTGGTATGGGGATTTACAAAGGATAAGAGGAGTCTGGAG
This sequence comes from Lampris incognitus, assembly GCF_029633865.1. Classification (NCBI taxonomy): domain Eukaryota; kingdom Metazoa; phylum Chordata; class Actinopteri; order Lampriformes; family Lampridae; genus Lampris; species Lampris incognitus. The sequence goes on along the minus strand of NC_079220.1, from coordinate 47,896,224 downwards.
AGACAACATATAATGACCACCACTCCTATGTTTTGCTGGCAATTAAACAAAATGCAAGTGTATTTTCACATAAAATACGGTGGATTGCAGGTTTAAAGGCTTCGATATCTAAGTATGGTGTGCGATCATAACTCTTTAAACACAACCTTGTGAGATATCTGCTTACCTCGAAAAGTAAGACGCTTTTCACCCAACCCTGTACGTGGCAAGTGATGCTTTTCAGACCTGTGTGGGACTGTAGAGGTTTGTTTCCCTGTGAGACAGCAGAAGGTGTGAGGTGTGTGTAGCTAGTGGTGGTGTGCTCGTGTGTATGGTTTTTCTGCATGTCCCCCGTTGAACCCCGTTGAGCGTATGGTGCAAACAGTCTGGAAAGTTAGTTCAGCTAGACAAGAGGATGACATGTTGAGCATTTAAATTAATTTTTATATGACAACATTTGACATTTGCTAAATTACGCAATTAGTTATGGTGTTTGAGAGGCTATTCAAATAGTATTTATTGTATTAGCTTACCATCCACTGGGTGTACCAACTGCCCCGGTGCAGAAGGAGCAGATGAAGTTGATGCTGTTGACATGAATCACCAGATGATCAGCATCCAGTATTACAGTTCTTTAAGGAATTCAAGATTGCAAAAATTGATGCAAATTCCTTCACTTTATTTAAATACATGAGACCAAACTAATGCTTCTTTTTTGTGTGCAATGATTCAGTTTTAATCTCCAAATACATAAATCATCCACATAACTTTTCTGTGCATATCTTTCTACTTATCTTTATATGACAAGCCAGTGCATTCTTAGTGCCGGTCCCAAGCCCAGGTAAATGGGGAGGGTTGCATCAGGAAGGGCATCTGGCATAAAATCTTTGCCAAATCAAATATGCGGATCATAAATAAGATTTCCATACCAGATTGGTCGAGGCCCGGGTTACCAATGACCGCCACCGGTACTGTTAACCAGCAGGGTGCCGGTGGAAACTATACTACTGTTGGGAGAAGGAGAGGGGGGAGACATGTCTAGAGGCAGTGAGAGAGGAGGAAAGGTGGTAGGTATGTGGAGGTGAGAGTCGGAACTTTGAATGTTGGCACTATGACTGGTAAAGGGAGAGAGCTGGCTGATATGATGGAAAGAAGAAAGGTAGGCATACTGTGTGTGCAAGAGACCAGGTGGAAGGAGAGTAAGGCCAGGAGTATCGGAGGTGGGTTCAAACTCTTCTACCATGGTGCGAATGGGAGGAGAAATGGGGTAGGGGTAATTCTGAAGGAAGAGTATGTCAAGAGTGCTGGAGGTGAAGAGAGTGTCAGACAGAGTGATGAGTATGAAGCTGGAAATCGAAGGTGTATTGCTGAATGTTATCAGTGCATATGCCCCGCAAGTTGGGTGTAAGATGGACGAGAAAGAAGAATTCTGGAGTGAGTTGGATGAAGTGGTGGAGAGGGTACCCAAGGAGGAGAGAGTGGTGATTGGAGCGGACTTCAATGGACATGTTGGTGAAGGGAACAGAGGTGATGAGGAGGTGATGGGTAGGTATGGTGTCAAGGAGAGAAATGTGGAAGGACAGATGGTGGTGGATTTTGTGAAAAGGATGGAAATGGTTGTGGTGTACGTATATACATTTAAAGAAGAGGGAGGGACACAGTGTGACGTACAAGAGTGGAGGAAAGTGCACACGTGGACTATATCTTATGTAGAAGGTGCGATCTAAAAGGGATTGGAAACTGCAAGGTGATGACAGGGGAGAACGAAACTAGGCAGCATAGGATGGTGGTCTGTAGGATGACTTTGGAGACCAAGAAGAGGAAGCGAGTGAGGCAGAGCCGAAGATCAAATGGTGGAAGTTGAAGAAGGAAGACTGTTGTGCGGAGTTCAGGCAGGAGTTAAGACAGGCACTGGGTGGTAGTGAAGAGTTGTCGGATGGCTGGGCAACCACTGCAGAAATAGTGAGGGAGACAGCTAGGAAGGTACTTGGTGTGTCATCAGGACAGAGGAAGGAATACAAGGAGACTTGGTGGTGGAATGAGGAAGTACAGACAATTATACAGAGGAAGAGGTTGACAAAGAAGAAGTGGGATAGTAAGAGAGATGAACAAAATAGACAGGAGTACAAGGAGACGCAGCATAAAGCAAAGAGAGAGGTGGCAAAGGCAAAGGAAAAGGTGTATGGTGAGTTGTATGACAGGTTAGACACTAAGGAAGGAGAAAAGGACTTGTACCATTGGCTAGACAGAGGGACCGAGCTGCGAAGGATGTGTAGCAAGTTAGGGCGATCAAGGATAGAAATGTGCTGACAAGCGAGGAGAGTGTGCTGAGAAGGTGGAATGAGTACTTTGAGGGGCTGATCAATGAAGAAAATGAGAGAGAGAGAAGGTTGGATGATGTGGGGATAGTGAATCAGGAAGTTCAGTGGATTAGCAAGGAGGAAGTGAGGGCAGCTATGAAGAGGATGAAGAGTGGAAAGGCAGTTGGTCCTGATGACATACCTGTGGAGGCATGGAGATGCTTAGGAGAGGTGGCAGTGGGTTGTTTTTTAAACTAGATTGTTAACACAATCTTGGAAAGCGAGAGGATACCTGAGGAGATTTTCAAGAACAAGGGTGATGTGCAGAACTGTAGCAACTACAGAGGTATAAAGTTGATCAGCCACAGCATGAAGATATGGGAAAGAGTAATAGAAGCTAGGTTAAGAGGAGAGGTGATGATTAGCGAGCAGCAGTATTTTTTCATGCCACGAAAGAGCACCACAGATGCGATGTTTGCTCTGAGAATATTGATTGAGAAGTATAGAGAAGGCCAGAAGGAGTTGCATTGTGCCTTCGTAGATTTAGAGAACGCATACGATAGGGTGCCGAGAGAGGAGGTGTGGTATTGTATGAGGAAGTCAGGAGTTGCAGAGAAGTATGTAGGACTGGTGCAGGATATGTATGAGGGAAGTGTGACAATGGTGAGGTTTGTTCAAGATGGGTTCAAGGTGGAAGTGAGATTACATCAAGGATCGGCTCTGAGCCCTTTCTTGTTTGCAATGGTGATGGACAGGTTGACAGACAAGATCAGGCAGGAGTCTCCATGGACGATGATGTTCACGGATGACATTGTGATCTGTAGTGAGAGTAAGGTGCTGGTTGAGGAGAGCCTGGAGAGGTGGAGGTATGCACTGGAGAGAAGAGGAATGAAAGTCAGTTGGAGCAAGACAGAATACCTATGCGTGAGTGAGGAGGAGGACAGCGAAATGGAGAGGATGCAAGGAGTAGAGGTGATGAAGGCATATGAGTTTAAATACTTGGGGCCAAATGTCCAAACTAACGGGGAGTGCAGGAGAGAGGTGAAGAAGAGAGTGCAGGCAGGGTGGAGTGGGTGGAGAAGAGTGTCAGGAGTGATTTGCAACAGAGGGGTACCAACAAGAGTTGAAGGGAAGGTTTACAAGATGGTTGTGAGACCAGCTATGTTATATGGTTTGGAGACAGTGGCACTGACGAAAAGACAGGAGGCGGAGCTGGAGGTGGCAGAGTTGAAGATGCTACATTTTTCATTGGGAGTGATGAAGAAGGACAGGATTAGGAACAATTACATTAGAGGGACCGCTCAAGTTGGACGGTTTGGAGACAAAGCAAGAGAGGCAAGATTGGGATTGCTTGCACGTGTGGAGGAGAGATGCTGGGTATATTGGGAGAAGGATGCTAAATATGGAGCTGCTAGGGAAGAGGAAAAGAGGAAGGCCAAAGAGGAGGTTTATGGATGTGGTGAGGGAAGACATGCAGGTGTGACAGAGGAAGATGCAGAAGACAGGAAGAAATGGAAATGGATGATCCACTGTGGCGACCCCTAACGGGAGCAGCCGAAAGTAGTAGTAGATCCCCATGTTGTAGTAGTTGCAGATGTGTGGGTGTGTGTGGGTGTGGGTGGGCGGGCCCTGTGATGGCCTGGCGGCCTGTCCAGGTTGTCTCCCCGCCTGCCACCCAATGACGGCTGGAATAGGCTCCAGCATCCCTGCAACCCTGAGTAAGAATAAACGGTTTGGATAATGGCTGGATGGATATGTGTGTCAATTTAACTGTTTTTGTTGGGTTTTTTACTTGTTTCCTTATTCTAATTGATAGAACACAAAATAGCGTGCATTTTGTGTGAAGTTGCTTGATTTCACTGGCATGAAATGTGAAATGAAGCTGTGAAATAGCTTAGTCATTAAAACTATATCGGCCCATCGTCTTCATTGATTAAAACTGTATCAACTTCATTGAGCAACTTTTTACTGGGCTCGGGGTTTTCCAGCTAAATCTGTCAAACAGTTTGTTGAACTCTTGCAAAGTGCTAAAGAACCAGTCAAGCTTAAAGAGCAGATGTAGGTTCAACCCTCTTGGATGGTTGATTAACCATAATGCAAGTAGATGTGGCAAATCTATTTCTCATAGTTAATAGATATTTGAGTCTACATAATGGGGGGGAACAAAAACAGTGAACATAGCTCAGGCAAGTTTAGGGCTGACTCTATGAAGCGCTGGGCAGCATCCCATTATCTTTGGCCAACTGACTCCTCCTCTCAACTTCACAAGCAGTGCCAAAAAAAAAAAAGAAAAGAAAAATAACTCAGGAACAAACTTGCAAGTGAGGCAGGGGAAAATAAATGAGAGGGAAAGGCTGGTTAATGAGAAACGCTATTTTTACTGCTTTGATGTCCCCCGTCCGCATAAGCACACAGCTTAGACAAAAACAAATTAGAAATGTCGACCACATCCCAAAGACATTAAAAACATATTAGTACAACAACCATTTGAGACTGTCCAGACGTAGTGCGTGCATGTGCACGTGCACGTGGGCGCGTGCATGCATATCTGAGTCTTCCGCAGTCGGAGATGTTCTCGAATTTATCAGTTTGTCCTTAAAGGCAGGCGTCATGCAATGTGCTACGGGTAGCCGTTCCTAATGCCTGACAGTAAAGGTGTATCTGTAACAATCACGGCTGACTAGACTCACTAGCCTTTGGCTAACGGGTCGGACCCTTTTAGTCGACTGGGTAGCGCATTCGCCCGTGGTGCGGGCGACCCGGGTTCGCGTCCCATCTGCGGCGGTTACCGGCTGCCCCCTGAATTCTCTACATTGGTGTCAGAAATGGGATGGTGAGACCGTGAGGTCATCGGAAGCGCATGCACCCAGAGGTGTTAGGGAGCTGATATGCTGAAGCGCGGGGAGGCGCTTCCCGAAGGAGGGGGGTAAGTGTAACGACATGGATGACTTGACTCGCTAGCCCTTGGCTAACGGGTCAGACCCTTTAGTGGACTGGTTAGCGCAGTCGCCAGTTCGCGTCCTGACTGCGGCGGCTCCGGGCGGCCCCTTGAATTCGCTACATATATGTCAAGAGAATAACGATATTGTGTCTGCTTCGACCGGCTACATTGAGGAATGGTGCAATGAAATGCTTTAGTTCCCTCGGTGAGTCAGGAGGAGATAGAGTACTGATCAAACCGTCCACTTGGTGAGAAACAAATATACCAACTTGAACGCAGCGGGTGCGTCTCCCGTTTGATGTTGTTGCCAACTGTCATTTCCAGGGTCTCCTCTAATCCTGTGGCGGCCATGCCCAACAGGAGTGTATATCAAGCACGGGCAGGGAGGGTCAGATAGCGGGAAGCCAGAGCTGGTGTGCTGGGATAGGTAAATCCATTAGGAAGAGGCTGCCAAGCAGAAAAACATCTACATATATAATGTGGAAAGCAAGAAGAGGCTATAAAAAAAAATCCTGCAGCTCACGTGTCATCTGCATGCAAATCAATAGGAGGCTGACAAGATAAAAATGGTACAGGACATGGAGAGGGAGCACGTGCACACACGGAGGAGAAAGAAACAGCAAAACAACAAAAGAGAGGAAAGTGGAAGACTTTATTCATGAGAGGAAAATGGAATGGTAATGAGCAACAGTCAGATATCTGCGTCTCACGGATAAGAGAGGAGACCGCAGAGAGCTGGCGAGGTTGGTTAGGATGAAGAAAACAGAAATGGCTGCAATAACTGACCAGTGACTGGAGCACAGTCAATACATATAAGTGGATTTAAGCTTTGGCACTGTGGGAGAAACACACACAAGCTCGACACACGCAAACACGCACACACACACACACGGGCGGACAAACACAAACAAACCCAGAATTGGTTTAATTCTGCCAGGTGGGTTTGAATGTGGGAATGGAAAGTGACATTACACACATGCGACTTCGTGCCTGCCTGCAGCTTCATTGGGTAGTTGGGGGTAGCAAGGTTGCAGGCAGCAATATTAAACCATCAATCACCCCCCAAATTAGGCATTTTACATCACACAGGCACTTACATCGCTCTCTCTCTCTCTCTCTCTCTCTCTCTCTCTCTCTCTCTCTCTCTCTCTCTCTCTCTCTCTCTCTCTCTCTCTCTCTCTCTCTCTCTCTCTCTCTCTCTCCATTCTTCCCCCACAGGTGGGGTCTAAGTCGGGGTAAAAGAGATTACATTACATCACAAAAGCAATGATGGCGGAGCAAGCCCCATGAATACATAACACCATGGTACAGTGTGTATATATTGGATGAATGTAGCAAACAAATAATCAATCATGATGAATAACAGCAAATCAACCTACTTTGCTAAGTTTTGTGTTTGCCCAAAGGTGCATGATGCAGTAAGCTGTGTATCCACGTGAGCGCTCCGCTTTGTATATTTCATACACTGTCTTGCAGTAAATAATCAACATAGGGGCAGGAGGAGTGTAAATGCAGTGCTTTTTTTCCCTTTCTTGTATTCACGTGATGCCATAGCTGACTTGCAGTGTCATTTGGGTCTTTGCCATTGTGCTCATGTTAAACGCACAAAAATAACACACAAAAAAAACCTTACTCCTATCAACCCTCGCCGAATAGACGTGTCCATTTTGCCTTTTCCTGTGTTTTCATTATAAAAACATCTGGGCTGTCAATGAGGCGCGAAGCCATTAACAGGCATGAAGAAGAACACGGAAGGAGAAGGCGAGAGAGAGAGAGGAAGAGGAGAAGAGGGGTAGAAAGACAGAGATGAAGTGGAGGCGGAGAATGGGAAGGAGGAGAAAAAAAAGCGGAGAGGAAGGGAGAGAGGGAGAGGGTAAATGAAGCATGGAGTTGTATTCATCCCAATTAGCCACTGCAGGGGTCCTGGGTGAGAATGAAAAGAGCGTCCATCCCCATTAACAGTGTTTACTGACATGCTTGCTGATTACGGGCTACGGAGAGGAGACGACTGGAACAGCCAGCTTGTCTTTTTGAGCACACCCGGAGAAAAAGACACGTTCAACAGATTCAGCCTGCACACTTGCACAGTGACACACACAACCCAACACATGTATGACACACACACACACACACACACACACACACACACACACACACACACACACACACTGACGACACTAGGCAATTGCAATGGCACTAGGCCTAGACCTACATCCAGGATGTGGTTAATGAAAACCATTTTCTCTCCCTATTTACTCTATTCTTTCTTCTCTCCCTCGTCAACCCAACCTCGCTCTATCACCCCCCCCCCGCCTCCCCAATTTCTCTCTCTCTCTTCCAGCCAGCATGTGATGGCGACTGTGCGCGAGCTCGGCGGCGAGTGAAAGGCAGATTTCATATCTCCCATTGTGAGTCCCCCCCCTCCATTCTTGTCTTCCCCTGTCCCCGTCCCTCTGCGTTGTGCGGCAGTGATAATGAAAGCAATTACACGGCTGTGTGTCTGCAGCGGTGTCCGAACCGCCGCGCGGCGTCAACACAGATGGGCTGCAGCACCGCGGCGCTCGCCGCCTCTTGTCACGCGCTCGCATATTCCACAGCATCACTTTGAAAGGACTCGCACACTGTCATACAGATGTACACCGGGGAATAAGACGTCGCTGGGTTTTACATTTTTATTTTTTTTTGGTTGTTTTTTTTCTTTCTTTTTCTGGTTTTGCAGCGATAACATGGTACAGCAGAAAATAAAATAAAAAAAAGGACAAGAAACAGAAAGCCTACGGATATTTTTTTTGTCGCTGTAGTTTCCCCTCCCGGTTCATTCTGCATGTATTTCACGGAGGTTGAGTGTGTTATGAGGTTTCAGTGGGATTTGCTGGCATGTCTAATCCTATGGCGTGGCTAATATGAGCTGCCCGTGGGCGAGCGGGTAGCTGCACTTCTGACCTTCCGGTACAAAACGGTACACCCTGCGTATCAAAGAACCGCAATTGATTCAAATGAATAGAGAGACAGAGAGAGAGAGAGAGAGAGAGAGAGAGAGAGAGAGAGAGAGAGAGAGAGAGAGAGAGAGAGAGAGAGCGAGAGAGAGAGAGACAGAGAGAGAGACAGAGACAGAGACAGAGAGAGAGAGAGAGAGAGAGAGAGAGAGAGAGAAAGAGAGAGAGAGAGAGCGAGCGAGAGAGAGGGAGAGAGCGAGAGAGAGACAGAGAGAGAGACAGAGAGAGAGAGAGAGAGAGAGAGAGAGGGAGAGAGAGAGGAAGGAGTGAATGCGTTAGGTTCGTGTTGAGGGGGTGGATGGACAAAAGGGATGAAGATCCGGAGCAGAGTGTCTCAGAAAAGGGCCGGGAGAACATAAAGAGGGAGCAAGAAAGAGCAACCTGCTGTGCCCACTGACACAACCGTACAGACGATCAAATTCTGCAGGGTTGATAGTCACGCGTGTGAGTGTATATGAAAGAGGATTGGGGGTTTTTTTCTCCACTTTTCATGAGGCTTTAGAAGTGTATCGTGCACTGGGTTCTTTCCAAGTTTTGTGCACAAAGCTAAATACTTGGGAAAAGCACAAAACTTGGGTAAAGAGCCGTTCGGAAAATTGCGAAGAAAACCCGGTTTAGTTCAGCGGCCGTTTACTAAACTATGATGTCTTTTACGGGCAGCAGGGAAACCACATGGAGCAGAAAACCAACAACAGCGCGGCATAAAACAGAGGATCTGACCGAGCCGCCATCCTTCCTACTTCCTCTCTCTTCTCTCCTCTCCTCTTCTCTCATCTTTCACCCCCATTCTCTCCTAATCTGACCTCAGGCCTTTAGCCTCGCCCGGCCTGGAGCCTATAGCCCATCTGAAGAGAGACACCTAGTGGTGCAGCTTCGACCCACTACTTCCACCGGAAACGGACGCTCTCCCTCTCTGCAGCAAGTGGGACTGCTCCACGCGTCACCGCCACACATTTTCCTCTTTTAAAAGACTAGTGATGGAGGCGTCCGGGAAGCGTAGCGGTCTATTGCGTTGCCTACCAACACGGGGTCTCCGGTTCAAATCCCCGTGTTACCGCCGGCTTGATCGGGCGTCCCTGCAGACACAATTGTCCGTGTCTGCGAGTGAGAAGCCGGATGTGGGTAAGAGTGGGATAGTTGGCCATGTACAATTGGGGAGAAGAAGAAAAAAGACTATTAATGAAGCCACATTAATCAAATTAAACTGGTAACTACAGCTGTATTGTTGCGATTCACACATCTTGCGCTATCAGCCCCGAATGCTTTCCCGGAGAATAAGGGATTTTTTTTTTTAGGGGGGGCGGGGAGAGAGGGGGGGCAGGGTTCTGTGTGGAAGGGCAAAATGGAGAACAGTTGATTATGGATGAGGTGCCAGCTTCTCTGTGTGTGGCTGATCAGCTTTTGTGTGCGGAGAAATGAGACTCATATTACTGACCAGGGATGATGAAGCGCCATCCTTCAGGTAAGCGACGTAATTAGAAATCAATTAAATTTAGAATGCAAAAATGATTAGTTTTCGGCTCACCGGCCTGATAGCTGTTGTACTGTGGAGGTAAAGGTACAATTGAGGTCATATCGTAAAACACCGGCTACAATACTTCTTTTCTTTTACACCCATCACACATTTTAAACATTGTCTGGTTTCAGTTATTGGGCCAGGAAAGGAAAAAAAAAACCCAGACTGTCTGTGAGGTGTTGAGAAATGCCCACCCAGACACATTCTCGTAAAACCTGATTTGATTCACAAGTGAGTGCGCGGTATGAGTTCACACCCATACTTCGACAGGTTGCTAACAATGTTATTTTGATATCAGTTTGACATTTTAAATATGGTGCACATCCATCTTTGAGGGGGGGGATCTTTATGGCATCATACCTTTTAAAAAAAAACTCACCCCAAATTGCCATTCCAGTCAAGTGGCTCCAACATCAAGACCCCCACCCCCCAATCGACCACTAGTAGTCAAAAATCGGTCCGATCGTCGAGCTCTTGAAAAGCCAGTCCGCTGTGACTGTTAAACGGGCTGCTCTGATAAAGCCAGACAAGGTGGTATTACACCGGCGAACCCCAATCAGAGAGCCTGCAGTCGATCTATCACTGTGTTATCTGTGGACGAGGTATATTACCTGAGGCCCAGACGGCCCTGGGCATGCGTGGATGTACGCCGCCGATAGCAGAACTGGCTGTCATCCCTCTGGGCTGATTAATGAGGAGTCTGGCCCGGTGTTTAATGTGTTTAATATGGGCCGCTGACGAGGCCGTCACACTGACAGAACCAACCCGTCTCTCTGACTGATGAAGTCACCTGCGGCTCTCTGTCTTTCCCCTTCATTGTCACACATGCACGCGCACACACACGCACATATTAATACAGACGCACACATACACACCCACTAGCAATATGTTACCTTCCCTTGGTTGGGAATACTTTTGACAATATTTGAGGGACACTTGCTACCTCTCAAGGGGGGTATATCCCTTTGCCACTGAGAAAAGCCAAAATATTGGCACACTTCAGTAACAAATCTCCCGTTTTCATACAAGTAGACAGTGGCAACCTGGCCCCCAACACCTTGAGGACAGCGGAAGACTCGGGCAGGGCCATGGTCTGCTGTACTGTGACCTTTGCTCTTGCTGTAAATGAGGGAAAATTGGGACAATCTGTGCACTCCGGTCTCGGCCTACAGTCGCGGATGAGGGGGATGATGGGTGTATTTTGGGAGCAGAGTATTGAAATGGGAGACATTAACATTTTTTTTTCTATCGGGAAAGATTCACTCTCTCCAGATCCGTGTAATGAGTACGTCAGCCGCTACACCTCTCCCTGCACGCAGCAGTTGAACCACTCTCCTTCTCCTCCTCCTCCTCTCTCTCTCTCCCCAACACTGTGATCTGTCTATCATACTCAGCCTATCTCACTTTCTTCTCCTTTTCTTTCAGCTCTCTTACTCCCACGTGCTAATTTTCACTTCTTCCTTCGCTCTGTCTCTTTCTCTCTCTCTCCATCTACAGCCTTCCCACTCCCTTCCCGGCACATTTCTATCTCCCCCTCTCTCTTTTTTCATCTATCACCTCCTCTGCAATGTTCTCATTTAATCATCCCCTCAAGAAATATATTCACCCCCCCCAAACAACTGGTCTGCTATTAGATTGTACACCGCTGTTGTTACAGCTGTTATCATGGCTCTCTGGGCGGCCGGGAGCCGCGATGCAAACGGTCCACTTGCAGGACCGCCGCACAAAGAGGGACACGGGTAGCTGGCGACACGTTCGACAGGAAACAAAACAGTTATGGCAGATGTGTCAAAGCCAGACGTGAGTGATGCTGCAGCCACACACTGCAAGAGCCGACACTGTACGCTCCCTGCAGCGTCATGCCTCTTCTCACGCCTTTCACAGCTGCTAACTCGCATCTTGTGTGAATTGCAGAGTAAATGTAATGAAATCTACCTTTTCTCAGCCAGTCAGTCAGTCAGTCAGTCAGTCAGTCAGTCAGTCAGTCAGTCAGTCAGTCAGTCAGTCAGTCAGTCAGTCAGTCAGTCGGTCTGTCAGTAGGTACCCGTGGAGACAGGTCTGGGGATTTAGAAGCCTTTTTAGCCCTCTCTCGCAGAGGTGACATTCGCCCCAGTAGAGCATAGTGTTAAGTGCTATTTATATCACCATCACATGTGTGGGTTTGACCGAAAATGTCTTTCCTTCCAGTCGGAGTCCACTGTCGGGCTGCATAGTATGGGTTACTCTCCCAGTGGGAATTTCCAGGTGAAGGCAGGGAGTTGGAGCAGAAGGGGTTGTTGGGGGAGGGGGATGGGGAGGTGGGGGGCGCCTCGCTCCCTCCTGGTTTCAGTAATGAAATATTGAGAGGCTTGTTCTGCCTTCAGGGTGGTTAGCTGTGGCCTGGGCTAAGTTTACATTATGGAACGAATCCTAATGACACCCGGCCCAGTCCTCCCCACCATGGGGTTTTTTAATATATATGAATCTGCTTTTTTTTCTTTAATTATCTCTGTGTCATGTTACACTTCCTCCACACCGCCTGTGAGGAGGAGGAGGAGGAGGAGAGAGAGCGAGAGAGAGAGAGAGAGAGAGAGAGAGAGAGAGAGAGAGAGGCAATGCGTGGCGGCTACTCCCACTGCTGCCCTCCCTACTTCAGCCACCCAAACCCCATCTGTGCTCGCATCTACTAACGCATGCATATTTCCACACATGCACACAAACACACACACACACAGAAGCCAAAACAACCCACAGGTCTAACACACAATTGCATGCATATGCACTTGCACCAGAGGTACTGAAAAGAGAGCAGGCAACTGTAAATCAAGTAATTATCCATTGATGTTTGCACATAACAGGACCAAACAAGCACCCACGGCCACACAATACTTGAGACGTTTTGTAAATTAAACATGAGCCAGCACATCATATCCACACAGCACTTTCGGTAATTTAAGTAACTGTACATTTTATTAACAATGAGTTGAGTTTAATAGCACCTGTCAAAAGCTAAGGTTTGCTGAGCGCTTCGCTGTCGAGAGAAACCAAAAAATAACAATGGTGACAACAACACAGACAAGGTTAAACAAGAATAGGAGAGCAGCGAAAACACAGATGGAGGTGGACGCCAGAGTCCAGGTGGAGTCCTGCAAAGCCCAGTTGTTCACAGCACTATATGTATTATGTATTTCTTTTAGGGCTAATCTACAGCATATATATATATATATATATATATATATATATATATACACGTTATCCAAACCGCTTATCCTGCTCTCAGGGTCGCGGGGATGCTGGATCCTATCCCAGCAGTCATTGGGCGGCAGGCAGGGAGACACCCTGGACAGGCCGCCAGGCCATCACAGGGCATTTCTTTAGCTATTCAAGAGCCTAAAAACACCCTGAAGCTGAAGGTAAAAAGTTAACCTTCAGTCTCAGTCTGTGGAAGAGCCAGAGTATGAAGAAGGAGCAGAATATGTCAAGTGCCCACTGTGCTCACAACTCGCAACACCTGCATCTAATGCCTGGACTAAATCATTGGCTTCTTTCCCCTCATCAATATTGAATGTTCATCATTCGAACTTCATTATTTAGCGCTAATAAGGAGTTATCAATTCATGTCAGATTGTAACTGACAACTAATGCTCCACATTATTGGAGACTGCGTCTGGGGTTTGAGAAAGCATCCTGAAACTGAGGGCATGAATTGGGAAATTTGGTTCTTTTGGAAATGGGAATTGCTTCGACTTCTTCAGAGACGATGTAACTGCTGGAATGAGTCTTTGTGCTGCTGGTAGAAAGACGACTGAAGGCAGAGGACAGGAAGAGGTGATGAAGGCAGAGGACAGGAAGAGACGATGAAGGCTGTCGGCTCTTCGATTCATGCTATCTGCTTGTTTTCCTGATGCCCTAGTGTTGTGTTTTACAGCATATAGTAGTTTCTATTTATTGAACTTGTGTTACCCAATTCATGCATATATATATATATATATATATATATATATATATAGATATATCTATATATATATATGGTGCGACGTGGAGAATGTTTTCAGCTTGCCGTTCCCAGGTGATGTATCATAACAATAATTACTGTCAGGCTCAGAATGAAGGTGTTTCTTTCAGAGAGAGGGATGAAGGCAGCGCCGTGGTAATTATGCAGTCGTAATGGAGTCGCTGCCTAGTGAGAGCCTAATGAGCTTACTGAAGTCTACCATCGAGAATTGATTCCAGGGGTAAAAAAAAAAAAAAAAAAACGAAAAAAAACCGGAACGGTTTGTTTTCACAGTAGAGGGCCAGTGTCTCCATTGATGTGCACTTAATTGACAGGGAGTCAACGTGTTCGGGAAATTCCCAAGAGCAATTATTAATAATGAAAGAGGCAGAAACAGTTATACATGGACTACCCTGAACCAGTGCTCTTCATTCTTCTGGTTCCTGCCAAGGGAGGAAGGTGTCTTATCGTGTTTTTCTCCAGCTACACACCGGGCCTGCGTGTCAGCACACCTCTCCCTGCCTCTCTCTCGTCCCCTCTCTGCTGTTGTTATTCTGCCATTATGTGTGACATAAGGTAAAACTGTCCGCAGCAGCAACACCGGGGGGGGGGGGGGGGGGACGGACGGAAATGGAGATGTCTCTCCCAGGCTGGCAGGCCTGCCACGGCGGAGAGCAAAAGCACTTACCCCTCGAAGACCTGACCCCCCGGGTGCCGCCAGGCAGACGTGTATTTTTCACCGTGTGAAAGTGTGTAAGCGTACGTGTGTGCGAGCAAAGGCTCATGCGGCGAGGAGCCGTTGCTATAGAATTTTCTGGCTCCCCTTGGAATGAATGGGGTACGGTTAGGGTTTGCAGGGGGGGTGGTGGTGGTGGTGGTAGAGTTTGCCTAACCTAACCTACTCTCACGCCAAGGGGAGTCAGAATCTGCGGGGGTTTCGTAAAATTCTATAACACCACGGCGTCTGAAAGAGGGGTTACAGTTGCCCCCGTGTTTTCATAACCACAGGGGAAAAAAAGTAAGTAAACTTAACCAGGAAAGAGACACAGCGTGATCCGCAATAATTATTTAACAAGACAAGGCGTTGCCTAGTAACAGCTGGACCGAAGTGACTGCTAAGTGGTTGAGTGGCGATGTGGAGGGGGAGTATTACGGCTGAGAATACGGTATAGGCTACTTCAGTGGGACTAGTGCCAAAGAATTTGTTTAGCAAATAAACTAATATTCCTATCAATTTAAAAACAGTACAAGCTGCTCCTCGGTGAATGAGCCGCCCAGAGAGGCGAAGCAATTTTGTTCAGTTTTGGCAGAAGACACAAAAATATGTGTATGGCTTGTATAAGCAATAATAGTGCTGCAGTGCAACTCATAATTTCTGTATGACATACCAGCAAATATGAAACACTATATAGACTGTAAATAATAACTTTACTATATAGCACTTTTCTAAAACAACGTTACAAAGTGCTTTACCCAGAAATAAAACCAGACAAGGCCAAAATAAGAACAAGACCAAATAAGTAAGAGTACAAATAAAAAGAGTATAAATAAATAATAACAAATAAACGTTTGTAAAAGCTTTCATGAAATGGAAAAGTTTTAAGATGGGATTTGTGTAAATGTAATGGAAATGGAAATTTCAGGAATCTGTGTACATGATGTTTCGCCGGCTTTTTGCTCCCCTATAGCTTGTTCCAAGACACATAGAAGATAGTAGCAATGAATCATGAAATATTCATATATAAAGGGTTTGTTGCAGACATACGGATCACAAATATTTTCCAGATTTGTGCCATGTAAGTTTAAAAATATCTTCAAATTGTGTCTTGAGAGTGAATAATGGAGGTATGAGTGACTGCAGAAGTTTGCTATTTCCATGCACTTAGCCAAATATAGCAATTTGCATGACGTTTTCATGTACACACACAGTTGGGAAATTTATCTAGATTCAGATTCAGACAACTTTATTGACCCCAAGAAGGGCAATTCATTTGCCCAGTCCATACACACGACTCAAAAACTCGGAGGTAGTAGAGATATGTCAGAAGCAAGAGATCAACATACATAGGTCAATACAAGCAAACAACGAACTGCAGTATCCATCCACTCCATTATCCAAACCGCTTACCCCAATTGGGGTCGCAGGATGCTGGAGCCTATCCCAGCAGTCATTTGGTGGCAGGTGGGGAGACACCCTGGACAGGCCACCAGTCCATCACAGGGCCGACACATTCACACCTAGGGACAATTTAGTAAGGCCGAGTCACCTGACCTACATACCTTTGGAGTGTGGGAGGAAACCGAGCAGCAGTAAATAAGACAAAACATTGTGTTCTAATTCATATAACATAAAACATTTATATGTATATATAACAAGTTTAAATGAATGTAACAGTCATGTTGCAGTCAGCACAGTGGTCCAGTGGTTAGCACTGTTGCCTCACAGCAAGAAGGTCCTGGGTTTGAACCCCAGGTCCTTTCTGTGTGGAGTTTGCATGTTTTCCCTGTGTCTGAGTCGGTTTCTGTTGGGTGCTGCGGTTTCCCCCCACCATCAAAAAGCCATGCATGTTAGGGTTAATACTCCTGTCTGTGCCCCTGACCAAGGCAATGGAAAGAACTGGAGTTGGTCCCTGGGCGCTGCACTGCGGCTGCCCACTGCTCCTATATCATAGCATGGGTTAAATGCAGTGAATGAATTTCAATGTATGCTTACTTAAAATGACAAATAAAGTGTCTTTAAAATGACTACTGTTGGCATCTGATAGCGGAAGGAATGAAAGACTTAGTGCAGCAGTTTGTTCTCCTAAGGGGCACGTTGTAACGCCAGGCTTGAGGGCATTACAGTAAATCACTGGACAGAACATGGTCAGATGTTTGTAGGCCACCTGTTTCTACCAGAGGGAACACAAGTCTCTTTGCTGGGCTCCAATGATCTTGAGACAGACTTTCACAATAACGTTTAGGCAATTGTTGTCCTTCACAGACAACCCATTAAACCAGCAAATAAATGAGAAAGTTAGAAGACTTTCAAAGAATGATTAATAAAAATAATTGCATAAAATAGTATCACAGACATGACAAGAGTTAAGATTCCACATTGAGTTCTTTGTTTTCCACACTTGATAACCGACTGTATCTACATCGAATTTCTTAATCAATAGATCAGTAGAGTATATCAAAATCAAAAAATATTTGAGTTGAGAGTTGAACGCTGTTCCTAGATACTTAATATGTTTCGATAATTTGAATGTCCTCGCCGTAATGTTGGCTTTTGGTTTGTTACTATTCTGCCTGACATCAATAATTAATTCCTTTGTTTTTGATACGTTAAGGTCGAGGAAGTTAACATCACGCCATTTGACGGAGGCAGGTAGCGCACTACCATGATCTGACTCCGAGCCCTGGAGAAGAGACAATAGGGGGGTGTCACGAGAACTTCACAAGATAGCTGCCCTCTTCTTCTGCAGCTGTCTGTGTACACATGAAAAAGCAGGGGGGACAGGGCACAACCCAGGGGTGAGCCCGTATTTGAGACCTTGGTGTTGGATGTCCAACACCAAATATGTCCATAGTATGTCCATTCAGCAAAACCTGCTAGATTCTACTCCGCTTGAAAATCTAAAAGCAACATCAAAAGTTTATCAGGTGGGGGCGCTAGTGAGCAATATATTGAGTAAGACGTCTTTTTCGGAGCTCCTGCAAAACGTGATATTTAAACGGCTTTGATCATTTCAAAACCAATACAACAGCTCACTAAAACAACCTTAAATATACTAAAACCTGGATTAAGCCAGGAATACCGACCGAATGGCGACACATCTCCATATAAATATAACCCGGCGAGGCCTGCAACCCCTCCGGCACACAGTACTTCAAGTAGCCCAAATCAAGCCTCGCCCACCCGGACTGAAGCTACAGGTATGACCGCCCGAAGCGATCAAGTCAGATATCCTATCATCCCAGAGGGAAGATATATCTAAAATAATAATAAGGGAACAACTGAAGACTGCATTAGCTGAAGACTTTAATGCCCTGAAAAGTGAATTACAAGCCGGAAGATCAGAAATCGCTAATAACATAATCGCAATCCCATTTGAAATCGATCATATTGTAACGTGCATGGATAAGTAGACACGTTGGTCCTTGACTAACGGGTCGAACCCTTTAGTCGACCGGTTAACGTTGTCGCTTGTGGTGTGAGAAACACGGGTTCGCGTCCCGTCTGTGGCGGTACCCGGGCTGCCCCCCCCCGAATTCGCTACAATATGAAGGCGGACTTTAAGGACATGGCGGAAGGACTATCGACGCTAAAAACTGCCGTAGTCTGCCTTCAAAGCCAAGTTGAAAAAACTTAAAGAATGAAGATTTAGAGGGCAGAATGAGAAGGGGGAATGTACGGATAATTGGCGTCAAAGAACAAGCAGGGTCGAGTTCTCCCGCGGCTGTTTCCAAACTTCTTAAAGAAGCACTTCAGACGGACCGAGACATAAAAATCGATCGACCACACCGTAGCTCTACCCAGTGGAAACCAGGGGACAGACCACGGGTTATCATCGCCAAATTACACTGTGATGGGGACGCTGCGGAGATCCTGAGAAGAGCCCAGGAACGAGCTCCACTCAGTCACAACGGGAGACGAATAGCCATATTCCCCGACTACACCACCAGCGTCACTCAAGCCTGACACGCATTCACGGACGTGAGGAAGATGTTACGAGGACGACAAGGAGTCCGCTACGGTCTCCTCTTCCCTGCTAGACTGTGAATCTCATACAAAAATGAAGAGAAGGAGTTTCTGGATCCGATAAAGGCCTTGGAATATGTACAGAAGAAAGTCATCCCTGAGATGGAGAAGTAACGGAACACACTTTTCCTGCCCGTATTAAAAAACAACAATATTTTCGTGACTTCATCACCGAGTGCCGTAAAGACTTAAGGGTTTAAACCATACGTCATCCACCTGGTTCGAATCCTTTTCTATTTAGACCAGTGTTTCTCAACCGGGGGTCCGCGGACCCCTTGTGGTCCGTGATGTAATTGCAAGGGGTCCGTGAAAATAAAATATCTTTAAAAAAATATCATATGACATTTATAGAAATAGCATTATTTTACTCAAATGTGACAGACCTTTATCTACCTAAACTATAAAGGGTAACAGGACTTTTTTTTCTAATTACATCTGTTTCACAAGTGTAATTTATTGTAATTTAATAAGAGATCTCGCTCCCGTTTGCATTGTTAAAAGTTACTGCATAAAAATTCTGTTGTTACATATATCTGAAAGTTACTGAATACATATTCTGTTTTGTTACATATATCTGACAGTTACTGCATAAGAATTCTGTTTTGTTAACTATATATCTAAGTTACAACTGAAAACTCTTATTTTTGCCCCAAAGAGTGAATAAATGCTATAATGCAATTTAAAATGCAGTTCTACTGTTTCTATCAAATTGCAACCCCCCTCCCCCAAGATCAGGTGGAGGGGTCCTCAGGGTAGATCAAAAATACGCAGGGGGTCCAGAACCCCAAAAAGGTTGAGAACCACTGCTTTAGATGTCTAAAGGTACCAGGTATTGTAATCCAGAGAAACATAGTGAGGAGCTTTTAGTTTTTATATGCCGTTTTGCTTATTTGTTTTGAATGTAAGAGGTTCTGCTGTAGCCTGAATATCTTTTATATATTAGCACTCATAAATACAGTCAAATTCTATCTAGGCTGTACCCTTTTCTGCTTGTTAATTTTGCAGCCCGGGACCAGGTCCCACCACCCCACCTCGCATGACAGTGAGTTTAAGTTCTAACTGTTCTGTTGTTTTACTAGTTCTGATCCCACTGTTCCCCCGGGTTCCTGCATTAAGAATAAAGACAATGAGACCACCACACCATTTCTTTATCCAGGCTTTTAAATGGCCTTTTCTAAAAACGAGAATGTATAGTACTGCTGTATTGAGAAGATTTTGTGTAATCCACTCCTTTATATATATTTTTTTATCCAATACCCTTTCTCATGCCACAAAAACATACTAGTTATACATTGCCATCATCAAGGGATCAAACTACGAATTATAAACTGTAATATAATTAAAATTATAAGCTACTAGTAAGTGACCCGCAACCAAGTTGCAGTGATCATGAGGTTTATTAGCTATCCACCCGTCTAAATCTCCCTCCTCTTCATCCTGCCAGCTAACCGCCTTCCCCCTGCCCCTAAACCCCCCCCCCCACTCCAACTCCCTCTCCCCAAATGCTCAGAATCATCTGAAATGCCGAGAAGTGGTTTTTAGCCATTTTTAGGAAAATGCATATTTTGCATATTTATGCATAATTTTAATTTTAATTTTCTGGGATTTTTCCCTTACTCTCTGAGACAATACCTACCACCTCCAAAAAGAATTAGGATCATAAATGCTTTAGTTTTCGGTCCCGCTATCTGCACTAACACACACACACATTCCGAAAATATATGAGTAGAAGGTGCGAAAGTACCCACACCTGTACGACACGTCACAGAGAGGATACATACCACCGTCTCTTCAGTGTATTGTCTTGTAGAGCCAGCAGGCAAGAGCATCTCTTCCTCGTCGTCAGTGTCGGACGCCATGACAGAAGAGTGTAAACAACACGCAAGCATTGTGGGTAATGTAGTGTTTCACGGACGGCTTTACAGGAAACTACAACGCGGAAGTGCGCTCGACTATGGAAGCCCAAATGACTGCGGACATTCCTCGTGGAGTCCGCTCCGCGTGCGTTCCGCCCGAGTATGTTTGGGCCTTTAAATGTGATTCATCAGATAAGACACTCGGACACTTGCACGCGCGCAACAGCGGACAACTGTATTGTTCGTCAGACCCGCCAAAACCCGAACCGCCCGCACGCGCTGATTCACATTGAAAAACAGAAAACTTTATTGAGTTCACTTCACGTGACAGCCGCCATATGCGCCCGTGCTCGACCCATGCAAATGCCACTGTGACGTTGTGGCTTATTTCAAGGACGCTTTCTATTTGCAACGCTGCTCGCTGTCTCCGCCCGCCATCCAGCAACCCGTTAAGAACGCGAGGTTTGTGCGAACGGCGGAAAGAGCCGAGGCGTGACGTAGCCAGAGCCCGCCATCTTGTTGAACTGCTCAGGATTCTGAAGGGATTCCACATATTTTATGCATATTCCGCATATTATGCATAATTTTAATATTCTGCTATTTTTTTATAGGTGCCCCTGATCATCCCCGATAACCTCGAAAAAGAATCGAGGCCCCAAGTGCTTTAGTTTGGCCGTTTATAGATTCCCACACAGACACACACCACACACACATTGGGAAAATACGGGAGTCGATAATGTTAAAGGTCTTCATAGCCCAGTCAAGAGAAAGAAAGGTCTAAACCAAATGAAACAAGCAAATTGTCGGATAGCATTTCTACAGGAAACCCATCTTTCTGATGGTGAACTTGATAAGCTTAAAAAGTCCTGGGCAGAAAAAGCATACTATTCTTCACACCACTCAGGGAGGAAAAGGGGAGTATCTCACCTAATACACAGACAAATCAATTTCACACCAACATTAATACATAAAGACAATGAGGGGAGATATATTTTGGTAAATGGATTAATTGATGGTACTGAAGTATCCTTTATAAAAGTATATGCAACGAATGAAGATGAGCCTGGATTTGTCAAAACAATCTTCAGCAATATAATACAGTATACCTCTGGACTTTTATTGATGGGAGGGGATTAAAACTGTTTTTTGTCACAACGCATGGATAAACAACCCGTATCGGAAGCTCCCCTCCCCAAAGTGAGCAAAATGCTTAAACACTAAACTCTTGAATGGGGCCTTGTGGATGTCTGGAGAAGTACATTTCCAAGAAACAGGGATGTTACGTACTATTTATGTAGACATGCATCCTATTCTATGATTAATTAATTTTTCACTCCTCAGTCAGAGTTGCATAGATTAGTTGACATAGAGATATTACCCATTACTATCTCTGACCATTCACCAGTTGTACTTTTGTGAGATGTATAGGTCATAGACCAACCTCAAAACAATGGAGACTTAATGCGTCCCTCTTTAATGATAAGGAATTTACCACCTTTATCACGACAGAGCTTAATAACTATTTAGATACTAATACCTTGCCAGAAACATCACATCTTATATTGTGGAACTGTGCTAAAGTGTACATCAGGGGTTGCATCATTTCATTTACATGTGCTAAGAAAAGGAAAAAGGATGCCAAACAGAGGGAATTGGAGGATAAAATAAGGACTTCAGAAAAACAACATAAATTAACTGCCTCACCTAGTCTTATTAGAACTCTTAATGCAACCCCGTAGAGAACTTAACAGCTTGCTATCAGAGAAGATTGAGGGAAGCTTAAGATTAACTAACCAGCAATATTATGAATATGGTAACAAAGCAAGTAGATTATTGGCATTTAGAATGAAAAAACAGCAATCGTCTTACATAGAGCATAGAATAAAATCCAAGAACTCTAAATTCCACACTAAATCATATGAGATAGCAAAATCTTTCACAGAGTTTTGAAAATCCCTATATAATACACTGCTCAAAAAAATAAAGGGAACATCTAAAACACAATATAGACCTCGATGAATGAAATATTTCAGCTGAAAATCTTTATTTATTAGACAGAGGAATGTGTTTAGAGCAAAATAACCTAAGAATGATCAATGGAAATCAAAATCATTAGCCCATTAAGGTCTGGATTCAGAATCATACTCAAAATCAAAGTGGAAAATGAGAACATAGGCTGATCCAACTTCTGTGGAAATTCTTCAAGACGATTCAAAATGAGGCTCAGTAGTGTGTGTGGCCTCCACGTGCCTGTATGCACTCCCTAAAACATCTGGGCATGCTCCTGATGAGACGATGGATGGTCTCCTGAGGGATCTCCTCCCAGACCTGGATCAGGGCATCGGTCAACTCCTGGACAGTCTGTGGTGCGACATCGCGTTGGCGGATGGTACGAGACATGATGTCCCAGAGGTGCTCGATTGGATTCAGGTCTGGGGAACGTGCAGGCCAGTCCATAGCATCAATGCCCTCGACATACAGGAACTGCTGACACACTCTGGCCACATGAGGACGAGCATTGTCATGCATGAGCAGGAACCCGGGGCCCACTGCACCAGCATATGGTCTGACAATGGGTCTGAGGATCTCATCCCGATACCTAATGGCAGTCATGGTACCTCTGGCTAGCACGTAGAGGTCTGTGCGGCCCTCCAAGGATATGCCTCCCCAGACCATCACTGACCCACCGCCAAACCGGTCATGCTGGAGGATGTTGCAGGCAGCAGAACGTTCTCCACAGCGTCTCCAGACTCTCTCACGTCTGTCACATGTGTTCAGTGTGAACCTGCTCTCATCTGTGAAGAGCACAGGGTGCCAATGGCGAATCTGCCAACCAAGATGTTCTCTGGCAAAGGTCAATCGGGCTGCACGGTGTTGGGCTGTGAGCACAGGCCCCAATTGTGGACGTCGGGCCCTCATACCATCCTCATGCATTCTGTTTCTCACTGTTTGAGCAGAAACCTGCACATTAGTGGCCTGTTGAAGGTCGTTTTGTAGGGCTCCGGCAGTGCTCCTCCTGTTCCTCCCTGCACAAAGGACCAGATAGCGGTCCTGCTGCGGGGTTGTTGTCCTCCTGCGGCCCCCTCCACGTCTCCTGGTGTACTGGCCTGTCTCCTGGTACCTCCTCCATGCTCTGGACACTGTGCTGGGAGACACATCAAATCTTCTTGCCACAGCACGCATTGATGTGCCATCCTGGATGAGCTGCACTACCTGAGCAACTTCTGTAGGTTGCAGATACCGCCTCATGCCACCTCTAGTGGTGAGGGCACTAGCAAAATGAAAAACTAACCAAAGATCGGCCAGAAAAGATGAGGACAGGCAAATGGTCTGTGGCCACCACCTGCAAATCCATTCCTGTTATAGGGGTTGTCTTGCAAATTGTCTAATTTCCACCTGGTGGAAATTAGACAATTTACCAACAGGTGAAATTGATTCACAAATCAGTGTTGCTCCCTAACTGGACAGGTTGATATCTCAAAAGTGTGATTGACTTGGAGCTACATTGCATTGCTTATGTGTTCCCTTTATTTTTTTGAGCAGTGTAACTCAGACACTTGCACTGAGGATACACAACTTGAAACATTTCTAAAAGACATGAAATTGACAGAATTAACAGAATCGATGGCAAAGGAATTAGATGAACCAATTGAGGAAAGGGAAATTAAGCAGGTGACCTCCACTCTGAAAAATAATAAAAGTCCAGGACCAAATGGATTCATTAATGAGTTTTACAAAACCTTTAAAGGCATGTTATCTCCCTTGTTATTAAAAGCGTACCATCATGCATTTGAGTTAAAAGTTATGGCCCCCTCCTGGAGAGAAGAGACCATAGTGGTAATAGATAAAGAGGGTAAAGACCCTACAGAATGCCAATCCTATAGGCCAATATCATTTTGGCTAGACGGGTCAGTAAAATTATCACCCAAGTCATCCATTCTGATCAGACTGGTTTTATTACTGGAAGATACTATGGAGATAATATCAGAAGATTACATAACATAATGTCCCATCAAAAAGATGAGGAAAAAGCAATAATCACATCATTAGATACCCAAAAGGCATTTGATTGTGTGTCATGGCAATACTTGTTTCAAATACTAAAACAGTTTAAATGTGGCCCTAACTTCATAAACTGGATACAAACACTTTATTCAGATCCACAGGCTGCTGTCAAAGTTAATGGGTATACATCAGAGACATTTATATTAAAACGTGGATGTAGACAGGGCTGCTCTCTTTCACACCTACTGTTTGCTATTAGCATTGAACCATTAGCACAGTTGATCCCTTTATGCAGATGATGTGCTACTATATTTAACAGAACCAACAACAACAATGCCACGCCCAAAGAAACGTATTTCTCAGTATGGCTATTATTCAGGATACAAAATTAATGCGGGAAAACAGAAGTCATTAATGGCAGAACACCACAAAGTATAAAACTCCAGAGTGGGTTTAAATGGTCGAAAGATGGTATTAAGTATTTTAGTATATACATCCCCAATTCTGTACAAAACCTTTATGATGCCAATTATAAAAACATAAATCAGTATATTAGTAATGATTAAGACCAATGGGCTATACTCCCTCTGTCCCTTCTAGGCCGTATTGAAAGCATACGTATGAATGTTTTGCCCGGGCTGCTTTATTTATTTCAGATGTTATCTATGGAAGTCCCAAAATCTACTCTTGATAATCTGGATAAATTGATTTATCTGTTCATATGGCAAAGAAAGTGACCAAAAGTTAGGCTTAAAACAATACAGCTATCTAAGCCAGATGGGGGGCTTAAACTTCCTAACTTAAAATGTTACTTTTGGGCCGCACAGATGAAGCCCTTGCTAATGTGGATCCAGGATAGGACACATACATGCTGGCTTAATATTGAAAAAAGCACGTGTTCAGAGCCTCTATACATTCTACCATTTTTGGATGCCCCTATAAAAGAAATGGGACAGGGATCCGCGGTGGTGTAGCGGTCTAAGCATCGGCTTTGTGTCGATGCAGTTGCCCACTGGGGGCCGGGGTTCGCGCCCCGGTCTCGTCAGATCCGACTATGGCCGGACTCGATGAAGCAGCAATCATTGGCAACGCTGTCTTCGGGAGGGGGGGCGGAGTTGGCTTGTGTTCGTCACATGAATGCATCTCTGTGTGTGTCGGTAAAAAGCAGTGGTTCGGCCTGGATTCGCCTTGTCACGGAAGTGGCGAGGCGTCTCCTTCGAGGCTACCGGCCGGAGAGATGTAGTTAGCACACCCATGCAGTACGAGGGTGGGTGTTTGAACTAAAATAGGGATCGATTGGCCACTAAATTGGGAGAAAAAGAAAGAAATGGGACAATGGACTGCAATTACCTTAAAGATATGGAAGAAATACAATCAGCATGGACTACCTAAAACAATCTCGCCACTGACAAGCATTGGATATATGAAGACCTTTGTGCCTAACAATTTAGATACAGGGTTTTAAAAATGGTCAGAACATGGCTTAATTAAATTGCATCAGATATTGAACAAGGACAATCTTAAGACATTTAAACAGTTAAAAAAGTAATTCAATGTCCCTAGAGCAGACTTCTTCAGATATTTGCAACTAATACATTTCCTTACTACACACAAAGAATGGGAAAAGCTCATAAAATCTACCCCAATAGAAAATTATCTTATTGAATTGCAAACGGGAGATGGAGAGAGGAGAATAATTTGTAAAATATATCAAATCTTTTTGTCTATGAACCAAGATAGCCTTTAAATATAAAGCAGAGATGAGAATTAGAATTAAACATGGGTATAACACAGGATACCTGGAAGGAATTATGCACAGAAGCAAACCTAGTGACAAATTCAAACACATGGAGGTTAATTTAAATGGAAGGTAATCACTAGATATTTTCAAACGCCAGAGATAATGTCAAAGATGGGCCCAACACACACCAGTTCATGTTGGAGAAACTGGAGCACAAATTGGAAATTATACTCACATATTTTGGTTATGCCCTAAGTTACATGTCTTTTGGAAAGAGGTATTTGATGCTCTTAAAGAATTGTTCCAGCAGAATATCTCACAAGATCCTATGGTGGCACTACTGGGACTAATACCTGCTGGTTTAGAGGGAAGGTCTAAGAAATATCTCCTAGGAATACTACTTACAGCAGCCCTGAAGTGTATTATGATTAAATGGACGAAACCAGACCCCCCACATATAACTTATGGATACAGAAGGTGTGGGATGTCTACCATATGGAGCAAATAACATATTTATTAAGGCTTCAAAAATATACATTTACTAAGCGATGGGGCCCTGTCATGGATCTACTAATACAGTGAGGGTTTTTTTTTCTTCCTGTTTTCTTTTTTCTTCTCTTCGCCCACTTTCCACTTTCATTTGTTGTTTCTCTGGTTTATAACATGTCCCTTGTTTGTGTGGCTATTACTTTACTTTGGAGTGGATCTTGTTCGTTGATTGTCTACTTTGTATTTGAAAGTCAATGTGAAGAATGCATAGATACAGCAGGAAAAGGAAAAGTGTCATTGTATGAAAATATATTGTAATGTTGTTTAAAACTAAATAAAACTAAGTTACAGAATTAGAAATAATTTCCCCACCAGCCTCTGCATTTACTAAGAAATACAACCTGGTTACTCCAAAGGGGCAACGTAACAGTTTTCGGCATCATCTTAAAACAAGGTGGTTACATTGTTTTCACTAACCAAACCTACCACCAGTACTGTTTTGTTTTTTTTTAATCAAAAGGTTGCTTTTGATATAATAAGAGCAATCGCTGGGTTCCAGAATTTAAACAAACAGCGTCTGGAGGACTACAAAAGGATTACCACTCAGGAGCACAGCATGTGTCAATGTTGCCAATGCAATAGAAAAACAACTTACCTTTGCCAGTAAGTATGTTTTTCCCAACAGTGCAAATTGTACTGTGGTGAACACAGTGTAATGCAGGCCAGTCACTGTCCCAGCACGATTTGGCAAACACAACAAACAGCATTATGCAGTCCTCAGCAAGATGGCTCTTGCTTTCTTGCTGCAATCACGCATATTATGCAGAGAACAGGGCCCCATTTGAAAACAATAAGATGAAGAAGCGCGCATCAGGGAAGTATCTTGTGATTTCCTGTGAGAGCAGGAGCAGGACCTGCTGATCCAGCTTAAAAACAAAAATGGTTTACAGACTAAGTTTGGACATTGGCCTGGTCCCGTTGCTTCAATTCATAGGCAAGACTGTAGTCACCGTATTAAAAAGAGCTGGGTCTTTTTTTCCCAAAAACTGACCTCTTTATTCCAAGCCAGCCTTTGACCTATTATGGCTACAAATACACTGTACCTTATAGTACACTAAAACTTGTAAGTTAGTGGAGGGTTCTCCAAATAATTGCTATTACAGGCTTATAAACATCACATGACGGTTAATATGAATTTATTTTGTCCCTAAGGTCAAGTCAAGTAAATTTTATTTGTATAGCCCATTATCACAAATTACAAATTTTGCTTCAGTGGGCTTTACAAGGTAAATGCCACTTGGTTTCACTGAATGACTATCTGGACCTTTCGTTTTTGGGGGTAGGTCAAACAACTTGGCTACACCCATGATAGCTCAGAGAGTTTAGTAACACTGAACGGACCATGAGGAGGAATCATTTAGTCAATAGTTTTAAACAGAAGTTTGGATTCCATGGCTGACTGAGAGATCATATGGAAGGATGGAGGGATTGTGAAGACTGCTAGTGAATGGAGAGAAAGGTCAATGAGAAGAAAAGGTCTTCCTGACTGAACTACTGTTAAAAAATTTTACAAAATTAATTTAAAAATCCTTACCAAACTAGTCCATAGCTTCCATAATTTTACTCACTTAAGCTGTAGCATGGTCCTTTGGTATAATTATGTCTCACTTAAAGGTTTTTAAGATTTCTCTCCTACCTTCTCTCTTAATTGGCCTTCCAAAACAGACTGGCCTTTTAATACAGCAAACCAGCATCCTTTCAGCACATCTGCTGGCCTCAGATGGAGCTTTCAGGCACAATTTTTAACCATACTCCACCAAATAAGTGCTCTCTGAGCTTTTCTCACTTCTCCATCATATCATTACCCTTTGCGCTTTGCCCTTCCCAAGTCCTACCTCATCATCTCTCCCAGGGCTATCATTTATCCAATTTACTCACAATTACAGGGACTGAAGCAAAAATATTCGTTTTTAATTGACAAAAAAACAAGTTACTGGGGGGGGGGTTGTTGGTGGCAGTGACCATATGGACCACGCCAACTGAAGTCTGACGAGTAGGCTGGAGACAGATGCTGCAGCCAGTTTATTTTTCCCACAAAATAAACATCACATTCAAGTCTTGTGAGAGACCCGGCATATTTTGAGAGACAACGTTTTAGTGGAAGAATTATTTCAATGTGGGAAGAGGAACAGGTGTTGCATGCATGAATGGGACGGACCTCTCAAAAAGTCCCTTCAAAAGTTCTTCACCAACTAACTTTGTTTCTCTCCTGAACAGATATGGGCATCAAAAGGGGGAAGTTATATCAAGCCTAGTAATAGTTTTTGTAGCACCGAGACGTTTAAGTTAATCCTACGTGAGATGTTTCCCTGTTAAAAAAAAAAAGTGAGGCTGAAGAGGCATTTTAGTGGGTTCATTAAAAGCTTCGTGGCGCAAAGATGCATCCTCTCAGCCAGCTGTCCTCCACATGCTCCTTGCCTGAAGCTTTGAAATTTCAAATATGCACACCCAGGAAAAAAACATCAATTGAAAGGATGTGTGAGTTTGTGCATGTGTGTGTATAATGTGTCTCTGTCCATCTGCCATTTCTGTCTGAGTGTGTGCATTTACAGCCGACAAGCGACTTCTATAAAAACTGGTCAAACACAACCAACATGTCCTGGGACAATAAATAAAGAGCTTAATTTTATTCTAAAAGGGAACAGAAAATAATTTTCTTAACTTAATAACCACACACCATATCAAAGGTATTGAGCACGTAAGGTTTAAGTCATCTATCCAGGTGGCTTCCGATGGTGGTAATGGCAATGGGTGAACAGAGCATGAACGCTTAAAGGTACCCAATGTAGTTTTCCTTGTAAACACAGTCAGTTTTGTTTACATTCAACATTTCTCATTGAAATGCATTGTGCGTGTGTCCTTGGAGTCTTACAAACAAGTTCCATACATTGTCTGCGTCATATTTTACAAAGCCGCGTTGCCAACTTTGGTAACCTGGCCGGAGTGAGATTTTGTGCATGTACACTTTCATTTGTTGCTTTCATTCTTCTCTCTGCCGTGCACTTAACGTTAGACAGCTAACATAAGCTAGCTGGCTGATTACAGAAGATTTATTCAAAGTGGAGATAAGCATCGTGCACCAATTAGTAATTTCAGATGCATCTCCATGGAAACACCCACATAAAAGACCCAGTTTTCGAATACTCAACCGTCTTCTAGAGCAGGGGTACCCAACTCCAGGCCTCGAGGGCCGCAGTGTCTGCGGGTATTTGTTCCAGCCATGCACTACACCACCTGATTTAACTAATTAGCTCACCTCTTGGACCGAGGAGGGAAAAGAATTAGTTAAACCAGGTGGTGTAGTGCATGGTTGCAACAAATACCTGCGGACACTGCGGCCCTCGAGGCCTGGAGTTGGGCACCCCTGTTCTAGAGTCAAAGTCATTCACTTGGTTTAACCGTGACTATACCTTAAAGACATTGAGACAATTGCCATACCAGAAAGACTTTTATGTTCGCCTGTTCATCTCTGTTGCTGTCGCAGTGTTTTGGCGTGAGCTTTGCCTTGATCTCCTGAAAGCGTGAGACTCATGCCAAATGTGTGAGTTGGCAACGCTGTTCTGATTTCAAAGACGGTTGAATCGTTCATCTGGATACAACGTTTATTGACAGATACATTTTATCAGTCTTGAGCATGCATCAAGACCCGTTCTATTCTGTAATTATTTTCGACAGTGTTCTTTTTATTGTCGGATTGTCATGCGATATCGGCACGCTACTGCCACCAACTGTAGAAGTGAGTGTGAGCAAACGAGCATAAAACCTCAATCACCTGTTTGATTGACATCAAGTCTCTTAGGAAAATACACTTTTTCTTGGTTACCGATCAGGCAGTTTGTCGTGTGGCTAACGAGATGCTTATATCATAAAACGTTAATGATCATATAACCGGCTAACGCCAGCTTAATGGTCGCCTATTTAGTGCTACTGCTAATAATGTTCATGACAAAACCATGTGATGTTACTCTGTGTTGGTTTTATAGTGCTAAATATAGTATTTGCCAATCCTATACCCATGTATAATGAATGTAAGGTAGAAAAGCTGTTCATTCGCACAGTTTATGTTATGGCAATGGCTGGGGCGGAACCGAAAGAGGCGGCAGAATCTTTAACAAAATTAAACAAGGAAAAACACAAGAATAAAGTGTATTTTGTATGGTGCATTGTTCGTCTTGTTTGTGCGATTTGTGTCTAAACTATGTGTGATGACCAGCAGATTGTGTGCCTAGGCTGTGTGTAAGTATTTACTCTACGTGTGGTGCGGTATGTAAATGGCGTGTCCAATGTATGAAATGTGCGTGCAGGCAAAGGTGTCCGTGGTCCAAGAGAAGTCCAAGCGTGGTTTTCCAGGGTCCATAATCTGTGAGAGAGAGTGAGTCCTTTAGAGGTCCAAATCCAAAAACCGGGAGTTCCAAGTGAGAGGTTAGGGTCCGTGGGAGAGGGCAGAGCTCGAGGGGTTCTTTAGGAGACAGGGAAAACAACACCAGAAGACACAAAGGAAAACTTGGGTTGACAAGAAGCCACGAGTAAACTCAATGTCTTAACCTGTATAACATAAATCAAATGTATACAACTTTTAGCAAATTTCCTGCAGGAATAGGTGTGGAATGTGTGGCCGAGTATGGAAATGTGTTTTTACAATTTCATATAAGTATGGAAAACAGAAATATGCAAGGTAGCTTTGGGCACTGTTTATCATTTGTGTCATTAACATTTCATACTTTAGAAATGTGAATTAAAGCTCACATTTCACTCTGAATTCTTCACAGACATTCCTGATAGCGTCCTTCACCTTCTCTTGTATGATCCGTATGATTCTCTCTACAGCCATGTATGTTGGGTTCCCCCGAGTTTGATTGGGCCGGATGAGCTGGAGCTTGCATTTATCTTCCACAATTTCTGCTGCCATGTATGACCAACCTGACTTGTTCTACACTGCTTGGCATTTCCCAAAAGCTGCATGTGATAGCTGTTTGTATGAGTCATTCTTCTTTTCTGCCATGACAGCATCTGTTGTGGTGACTAAGTTTAATAGGTGGCATGCACACCTTTGGTGTGGAGGAAGCTGCTGCTCAAGACCGTCATCTTGCTCCAGGATGCTGAATGTGTCCAGGTAGTTGGCTTTGGGCTCTTCAGAGGAGTCTTGGTCTGACTCTGACTCTGCTTCCTCAGACTGGCTTTGCTCACCAAACACACTAAATGCTTTAATAAAGTTTGAGCCACTGTCTGTTGTGGTTCTTACCACTTTCCCCCTTATTCTGTATTGACAGCGAATGTCATCAAGGGCACCTGCTAGGACATCGAAGGTGTGGGACCATTTCAGCCTCTGGCAAGCAAGTGCAGCGGATCTCCTCTCCAAGGTTTCCTCATCTATCCAATGAGTTGTGACCCCTATCTAACTTTGCTGGTGCCCTGTCCAACAATCTGTGGTGGTGGCAACATAGCTGACTTTACTGAGGTGCGACATCAAAGTCTTCTTCATCTGATTGGCAGCGCCCTCTATTTTGGTCCGGAGAGTGGGTCTGGAAATGACCTTGCATTGGGGATTCAGTGTCAATAAAAATTCTTTAAAAGCAGGTTGTTCAACCACAGAAAATGGATGAAGACCCTCACAAATGAAGTTAATCACGAGCTCGTCAACCTTTGCCTGTAGCACACATCTGTTTGCACCCACTGCCATCACATCACTTATTTTTGCTTGCTTGCTTGCTTGGGGTTTCTGGTGGTTCTAGGTTTCGCTTCCGTGTTGCCACAAAGTCACTGAAGGCGTTCAGCTTTGATGGATGTTTCCTCTGTGAACAAAATGTTTTCATCAGTATATAAATCAATGTCGTGTTCATTAAACACACTGAATTTGTACACGCGTCACATTTTGTCTTTTACATTTCATAATGCACAATTCTTGCTCACAGATGCCTGAAGATATGAACATGACTATTAAAAATAGTGGATGGTATGCCTATACTATAGTCAATGTCATATTCCTATTTAAGGGATAGTTGTTTTTTTTAAGTGGGATTGTATGAGGTACTTATGCCTAGTCAGTGTATTACTGACAGTGCTCAGCACTCTCCCTGTTTGGAGGAGCAGCGAGATACGCCGCTGAGCATGGGACAGCAACACAGCAACAAAAAACAAAAAAAACCCATTTTATCCTCCTAAAATAAGTCTCACTTGTTGTTGTCCCTGTGCTCAACACAGCAGTGTATTTCTCTGGTTCTGTCCCTGCACCGCACTCTGCTCCTGCAAACTGGAAACGTGCTGAGCGCTGTCTACTGCGGGTAACACTGACTAGGCTTAAGCGAAGTACCTCATACAACCCACTTCAAAACAACTGAACTATCACTTTAACATTCAGATTCAAATTAACATTATTTCTGTTTATCCTCAATAAATCACTGATTGTAATTAGATGTGGGGTTGGGTATTTAATGCTTATCTCTGTTTTTGATCACGTTAGGTAGGCTAACAGAGCATTAGCATAATCAATACTAGTTACCAGCAGGTCGCTAGTGCCAACCAACACAGTGGCCACACAGTGTTCAAGCGTCATACCACCAATGGCTCTATTCTTGGCTCATGATTTCTTAAGATTTTGCACCAACCTTTCAGCTAAGCCATTACTGGCAGGATGGCATGAAGGTGATTTGATGTGTTTTACTCCATTTTTGGTCAGAAAGGATTCAAATTCTTGTGATATGAACTGAGGTCCATTATCTGTTACTACTTCTTTTAGTAAACCATAAGCAGCAAACAAATTTCTCAGTGCTTCAGTTGTTTTAGCTGAGGTGGTATTGTGCATGTGAATGATTTCTGGCCATCTAGCATAAGCATCTATCACTGCCAAGAACATCTGCTTGTTGTCCTCAGCAAAATCAAGGTGTACGCTCTCCGATGGACTTGCAGCCCATTTCCATGTATGTACTGGTGCAGTAACAGGCATACTACGCTGCTGTTGGCAAATAGTACACTTACTCACTACACGTTCGATACTCTCATCTAATGTGGGCCACCAGAAGAGACTTCTGGCCAGTGATTTCATCTTCACCATGCCCCAGTGGTGCTCATGCAGTTCTACTAGTAACCTGTCTCTGAGTTTCTCAGGAACTACCACTCATAACCCCCACAATAGACGATCGTCTTCCACAGCCAGCTCAAATTTTCTATAAAAATAAGGCTTCAGTGACTCATCCTGTATGTGTTTAGGCTGGCCAGTCATTACCAGCTGCTTCACTACTTTCAAAACAGGATCCTTGTCTGTTTCTTTAGCTATCTCTCTAGCGGTTAGAGGTGAGTCATCAAGGTAAGATACTCTGCATATGGGGTTTGACACCACATCCCCACTAGGCTTCACAGGTAACCTAGATAAGGCATCAGCATTGCTATGCTACTCAGACCTCTTGTACTGGATTTTGTATGTATACGCTGCTAAAATTAGTGCGCATCTTTGCATTCTAGCGGCAGCCAGAGTTGGCACACCGGTTGTAGGACCTAAGCTTGTGGTCTGTCAATAAGAGGAACGTCCTACCATAAAGATATTCATGGAACTTCATGACCCCCAAATACAAGACCTAGTGCCTCTTTCTCAATTTGTGAGCAATTTTGTTCTGTTTTTGTCGACATTTTGGATTTGAAAGCAATTGTTCTCTCAAGTCCATCTTTCATTTGGTGGCTAATTACAGCACCAACCCCATAAGGTGATGCATCACAGGCCAAAATGACGGGTAACTCGGGGTCATAATGCACTAACACTTGGTCTGGCTGTAATGATTTCTTAGCATTATCAAATGCATTCTGGCATTTCCCAGACCAATCCCACTGTGCAGCAATGCTGTCATCGGGTGAATCAAGGTAGCTAGGTTAGGGATAAAATTTCCGTAGTAGTTTAACAGAGCTAAGAATGACCTGAGTTCGGTTACATTTTTTCGGAACTGCAGCCTTTTGAATAGCACCAATCTTTTCTTTCATTGGGTGGATGCCCATGGTATCTATGACATGCTCTAAGTACGACACACTACTCTGCATGAATTCACACTTATCCCGTTTTACCCTGAGATGTGGGTTTCTAGCCTCCTAAGAACTTCTTCTAAGTTACACAGGTGACTCTCTGTATCCCTCCCAGTTATCAAAATATCATCTAAGTAACAGATGACACCATCCATGCCCTGAAGGACTTGATCCATGATCTTCTGAAAAATTACAGGTGTGCTGGCGACACCATATGGCAACCTATTGTAATAATACAACCCTTTGTGCGTATTAATAGTTCGATAGTGTTTGGAGCTTTCCTCTAACTGCACTTGTTGATATGCCTGTGACGAGTCTACTTTAGTAAACGTCTGACCTCCTGACAACTTGGCAAACATATCTTGAGTTCAGGGTAATGGATATTGTTCCACGTTCAACCATGGATTTATAGTGACTTTGTAGTAGCCACATAATCGTACACTGTCATCTTTTTTTGGTAGGCATACTATGGGAGCAGCCCATTGACTGTAGTTAGTAGGTGAAATCACTCCCTCCGCATCCAATTTCGCCAGTTCTTTCTCAACAACTTCTCTAAGTGCATAAGGCATGTTTCTTGGCTTGCAGAACTTGGGCACAGCATCTGCAGCTACATGTAGCTTAGCTTCAATGCCCTTAAGCTTCCCTAGCTCTGATCTGAACACTGATGCATGTCTACCACACACATTATCCACTGTTTCTAGAGCCACTCTATTGACTCTTGACCAATTTAGGTTTAACTGGCTGATTCTGTCTCTACCCATCAATGCAGGACCCATTCCTTTCACTACTAGCAGATCTAGCTTTGCTTGCTGTGAATTTGCCTTTTAACTGCAATGCCTCTTGGCTGTGCGTTTCCAGCACACAATTGGCTGGGCTAAGTTTCACTTACTTAAACCTGCGTTTGTACAGACTTTCAGATATGACAGAGACAGCTGCGCCAGTGTCTAACTCCATTTTTACTCTGGCACCATTTACCCTGACATAGACATAGTACGGTTTCACAACATTACCTGTACCCGCATCCATTACGAAAAGTTCAGCCCTGCCACGGTCCACAGTCTGACCAGTGTCAATGTCCTGCACAGCATCAGCCATGCACCTTGACGGCACCAATTGTCTCCTCTCTCGAACTGGGGATTGTTGCAAACTCCATCTGGCCGAAGCTGGCGAGCGTTGCAATACTCATTGTGTTGGGGAGCATTGAAATCGTGGCTTGCCTCATGCTTGAGAACGTTGGAACCTCTGCATGTTTCGCACTTGAGAGCGTTGCAACATCTACTCTGTGCAGCTTCCAAATGCATCGCCCCTTTGGTTGGCTTGTCACTGACTCCTTCCTTGCGTGAACAGCATGCTTTTACGATGTGTCCTTTTTTCTTACACTCGCAGCAATCCACGTCCTTGAATCTACACTCATTTGGCCTGTGGCCCTTTCCATTGCAATGATAGCACGGCTTTCCATTAGCTCCAGGCTTCCCTATAACGTCTCTATGCTTTGCATTGGCTTTCTTGTCGACCACATTAGCCCTATACGTTTTCTGTGAAAACTGTTTCTCACTGCCCTTTGTTACTTCAAATTCAAACCCCATTTCGACTGCAAATGGCAATGCTAAGTCTTTAGTGTGTAACGTTAGTCTGTGTATCAGACGAGTGCGATGAAGTTGTTTAGTTAAAGAAAGAAGTTAAAGACAAAGCATGGCTACAGGAGGAGACGAGAGCGACGTTGTAGCTAGCTTGTTAGCGTTACCCTTCTCAAGACGTGCTTTCGGGGGAAAACAACAAGTGATTGAAAATGGAAGGCCAACTCCCGCTCTTGTCTCGCCTACGCTTCATCACCTGACCTGTCTGGTGTTGACCATCCCCATATCCACCTCTTCAGTTGAGTGGTCTTTCTCGGCCCTGAAGCGCATCAAGATGCAAAACAGAAACACAGCGGGACAGGGTCAACTGGGAGCTTTGGCACTGATGTCCATAGAAAAAGGCTTTCTGATGGAACTTAAATCCAAGGACAAACTGCACGATGCTGCCATTGCCCACTTCACAAAGAAGGACCGACGGATTCAAGTAGCCTAATAAGGTAAGCTGCCTAATTTTATTTTACTCCAGATCAAAGCATGTGTATTCATTTTACACATTGTGATGGCACTTCATAGCTGGTTAATGCCACACTTTGCTCATATAACGTTAGGCCTACTATACTCAACGTTATGGCGCAAGGTTTGGCATATTTTGCATATGATTGTATTGCGACTCTTCTCATGGAATATTCTGCATGTTGATTTTATCATTATTTCTATTCTTTGCTCATGAATTGCAGTGACTTGGTCTGGTCAGTTTGTAAAGAAGGGGGTTTTATGATGCTGCATGCTAGCGCTGTCCATGGTGGTGTTGTTGGCCAGAAGCAGAGGCCATGTCGTGCATTTCATTGTTTCCCAAGTATGGAGAGATACAAAGGCTATTTGATATCCAGTGGATATGATTTTGGTGGATCTTGAGGCACTGAGTTACTGGCGGTGTGTGTGTGTGTATATGTGTGTGTGTGTGTGTGTGTGTGTGTGTGTGTGTGTGTGTGTGTGTGTGTGTGTGTGTGTGTGTGTGTGTGTGTGTGTGTGTGTGTGTGTGAGGTTTGCATTTGTGGTGCTGCCTGCGATGGGTGCACTTTGTGTGTGCGTGTATGTGTGTGTGTGTGTGTGTGTGTGTGTGTGTGTGTGTGTGTGTGTGTGTGTGTGTGTTAATGTTAAATATATCATTGCACCATTGAAGGCCCACAGCCAAGACCCCACGGTTCGCTACGGGTTTAGAGGATGCATAGTTAAAGGTTTCCGTCCACTAAATGTTGTTAGAGTGGCTTCGGACCAAGGGAGCTCTGTGTTGCTTTGGCTAAAGGGCTGGCAGTGTAGCAGCTAGGTGCTAGCATTGTAGCAGCTAGGTGCTAGCATTGTGGCAGCTAGGCGCTAGCATTGTGGTTGGAGCACCGTCAAGTTCTCAGCTAAGCTAAGGTTTGTTTAGCCACAACACCATGCAGCTCGTCAAGTCACTGAGTGTAGGGCACGTAGCTTAGCCGCTAACTGCCCGACTGTACGTTAGCAGTGAAGAGTGGAGAGAGCAAAGTTGGGAGGATCAAAGCGTTGCAAGTAACGTTATCTACTCGACAGTCAGTTGGACTCTAAATAGTAGACAACACACGTCGCTGCCAACAGAGTTGGAGAGTAACCTCACTCCACGGACCCAGGGCTTGTGGTGTACAAGTAGATTTGGGAGCATAACGGGAGCTGGTGGTGATTAAGATTGCCTGCCATCCAGACGCCGTCTCAGTGATCCACCCTGGTTCATCCTGCTGTGTACAGTTGTGGATCATCCACCCTCCACAGTTTGGAATTGGGGTTTTGATCATTGTTTCACAGCAGAAACGGAGGCATGGTTGCCCTTTTCTTATGTGAACTGTGAATTTGACAGAGGATCATCACCACAGCTAAGACTGATACTAACTCACTGGTTGTCATGATGGGCTGGGACCAGCTGTGAGGATAGACTCCCGAGACAGTCTCCAGTGGATTTAAAGTTGCATATTAGGGAGGACTGTGTGTGTAAATCCAATGATTAAAACCTCGTCGAAGTATTCTATTTAATTTGGAGGTAATTTTAATGAATTTTCTGTTTTTGTTTCCCTCACTCAAAGTTTCTGTGAAGTCTGTACGGTTGAAACTGTCCTGGAGTAGGGGCGCCCCGCCTATGCATCTAGGTATATGGGGGGGGGGGGGGTTATGCTAGTTTAGGTTTTTAGTGTAAGAGCACACTATGCAGGTAGCCACCGTGGTGGAGCTAGGAGTCCTGAAGCCCATCCTACCGAGCCAGATAGGTGACAACATACATACTTACTGATGTAGGTACCGGGGATGAATGTGCTGGGGGTTACAGACCTAGGTCTTTCATTCTTCCAGTCGTCTAGAGCAGGCTTACACTAATCGCACCCCTACATAAGTGTACACCTGGGCTGTAATGTATAGCTCCCGCCTGGCAACAATGATTATGATAAGTGTACTTTTTTTTAAAGGGATAGGGTGCACATGAAAATAGTTTGGCCTTAAAGGAAAAACTTGTCCTATCTATCTTCACAGTTAGTAAGTTTGATGTGAATGTGAAGAAAGAATGTGATGCGTGTGGTGTGGGAGTGGAAATATTTATGCATGAGTTTGGTGAATGTTGTGAGCTGGAGGGGTACATGTTGAAAATGAAGGAATTACTAAGTAGATGTTGGAGAGCTGGGTTTGTTCAGAGAATGGAACTGAGAGAATTGTGGTTGTTTGGGGTGAATGGCAAAGTGAAAGGATGTAATGTTAATTTATTAAATTGTGTAATAAGCGAATTTTAAAATATTTTACATATATATATATATATATTATGCATATATATATATATATTTTAATTATGTTTGATGTTTTAATTGTGTTTTTTGGGTGGCACGGTGGCGCAGTGGTCAGTGTGGTCACCTCACAGCGAGAAGGTCCTGGGTTTGAGCCCCGGGGTAGTTCAAATTTGAGGGTCATCCCAGGTCGTCCTCTGTGTGGAGTTCGCATGTTCTCCCCGTGTCCGCATGGGTTTCCTCCGGGTGCTCCGGTTTCCTCCCACAGTCCAAAGACATGCAGGCCAGGTGGATCGGCCGTACTAAATTGTACCTAGGAGCTAGTGTGTGTGTGTGTGTGTGTGTGTGTGTGTGTGTGTGTGTGTGTGTGTGTGTGTGTGTGTGTGTGTGTGTGTGTGTGTGTGGCCTGTCCAGGGTGTCTCCCCGCCTGCCGTCCAGTGACTGCTGGGATAGGCTCCAGCATCCCCACGACCCTGAGAGCAGGATCAGCAGTTTGGATAATGGATGGATGTTTTAAGCCATGCGAGGTTTGCTGTCAAGCTAAGGAGGAATATAGCCCATTATGAAAAGAGGAAAGCTGAGGTATGGAATATTTTTAAGAGTATAATGGAAAGAGGTGTTAATATGTTGTATTGTTATGTTAGAGAAGACGAGTTTATTCGTGGATTTGTGGAGGGGAGCACTTTTATTGTGACTGGGAAGGAGGGAGGGTGATGTTGGATTTTGGTTAAACAGTGTAGTGTGTATGATATATGTGTATTTTATATATATATTTG
The DNA here is from genome assembly GCF_029633865.1 of Lampris incognitus. NCBI lineage: Eukaryota > Metazoa > Chordata > Actinopteri > Lampriformes > Lampridae > Lampris > Lampris incognitus. Next base: position 47,856,481 of record NC_079220.1, on the reverse strand, counting down.
ATTTGGTGGGGGAGTCTGTAGGCTGTAAGCCATGCCAAAGCCTACAGGTTACCTCACTATGTTCTGTCTTGTCTACCTGCGTTTAATGTTTAATTCTTATCCTATTTGATTCTATCGAGTTCGATGGGTTTGTGAAACATTTTATTTCGCTGTTGCTTTAATACATGTATGTTGAATTTTGAATTGTTTTTTTCTATAAAATAAAAGAAAGAAAAGTAGAGTGCGCAGGTGGGCATTTTACAATAACTTTGATAATAAAATCCGGCAATCTGCGACAATGAGTAATGAGGAGCAGCCAAATACGGAGTACCTCGGACAGCTCCTGCAGTCATGGCCGTCGCAACATCAGCACCTTGACAGCGGTTGTAAGACTTGATATTTTGTAATTCTAAACGGCTCCAACAGTTTAAAAGTTATGCTTCTCAATAGAATTAGCTCCGTAACCTGTGTCCAGTGTTCGGAAGTGGTCTGTTAAATTTCATTGTGCATTTGAAACGACAAGGCCTCGTTTATGCTCAACGTTAAATACATACACGGATACGGACGGAACCTTCTGTCCGCACTCTGCGTTCCTTTCGTCCGTATCTGTGCACGTTTTCTGAAAGTTGACGGATACGGACGAAACGGAGCAGTACCACCGGAAATCGTGGGGGCAGTGTAGCGGATAGTTCAAGCGAGACCAGCGAGACACGATGAAGACATTTGAAAAATGGCGGAGCTCTTTGAGGAGCGGTTGTGCGAGTTGGTGAGCAATTTTAAGCATATATGTTACGTCGCCCGGGCACAGGGACAATCAGGTACAGATACAGGTACATTACAACGGGGCGTCCGGGTAGCGTAGCGGTCTAGTCCGTTACCTACTGTAACCGGTTATTTTCTTGCCCGATGCGGGATTCGATACGGCGTGTACTGCACCACAAGGCGACATCACTAACCGCTCGGCTAAAGGGTCAGACCCGTTAGCTAGGGGCTAACGTGTCTTATTAGTAGTTTACACTACTAACACGGGATCGCCGGGTCGAATCCCCGCGTTACCTCCGGCTTGGTTGGGCGTCCCTACAGGCACTGGCCGGGCGGGGAAGTCGGATGTGGGTATTTGTCCTAGTCGCTGCACTAGCGCCTCCTCTGGTCGGTCGGGGCGCCCCCCGGATCGGCAAAGAGGGGGTGGAGCAGCGACGGCTTAAAAAGAGCGGGGTAATTAGCCAGATACAACTGGGGAGAAAAGGGGGGAAAATAGGTACATTACAACGACCTCCTCCACCGTCGCCATGTTTGTTGTTGTTAGAAACTTTTGACTCTCAACTGCCCTCTGGTGGATGTATTGCTTAACAGCCATGCCGACGTAAAGGACGCATGGAAGTATGTGGGCAGTGACGGTTACATCGTTTGAAATGGATGTATTTATTTTCGTACGTAGAGGGAGCTTAAATGAGCCTTAAGTATCCTCACTATGAAAGATGTTAAAATTCGCCTGCTCTGTGCTGCAGGAAAGAAGCCCACTCAGGGTTAGCTGTGTGTGTGTGTGGGGGGGGGGGCTCACGTGTTTGCATTATGGTGCTGGTTTACACACTGGTCCAGTTGCAGTCGGCAGAGGCGGGTTGCTATAGAAGCGAGGGCAGGTTTTACAAAGCGACATTACACACCTACACAAGAAAGAACTGTTCTCACTCCCGAGGGATTGACTCACTGCAGCACAGTCTGTGCACCTCCCCCCACTGCCTTTCAATCACCATCTCTCTCTCTCTCTCTCTCTCTCTCTCTCTCTCTCTCTCTCTCTCTCTCTCTCTCTCTCTCTCTCTCTCTCTCTCTCTCTCTCTCTCTCTCTCTTTCCTTTTCACTCTCTTTTCAGGGTGTAAGTATCTAATTCTGTGTATGAAAAAGTGCCTGCAGTTCTTAACTGTTGAATATTTCATGCCCTCTCATTTTCCGGTCACACTACCTTTAACAGCGTCCCGCCCCCTTTTCTCCTCGTCTGCTTCTCGCTCACACCCGCACTGTACTGTCTATCTGCCCCGTCTCGTGGCAAAATGCACATAATCATTTGTTCAAAATGAACTGGACCAATTTTGTTTTCATTTTAAGATCGCCGTGGAGTAAAGCACCCGGCGGATGCTGTTTCCAAAGGGAAGGCATCCTCGTTCTTTGAAAATTAGTTATAAATGCGTTAAATGTAATGCAAAATTAGGGAAATCAGGGGCCCTAATGTATGCACAACACTTCAGTGATAACTGATACAAAACCTTGGGAGGTTTTAAATCTTCATCGAGGTTATTGAATAGTCGACTGGAATCCTACAATGGACCGGGTGGCAGAGGTTCAGTACGTGTGGGTGGGCCAAGGCCAAACACTCATCATCACCATAATGATTACAAGCGGAGGAGAACCAGAGCTGAATATTAATCATATACAAGAAATGGTACAAAGTTGAGTTGCATCTGCAGTCTACACAGTCGCTGCTCTGGAAAGAAGGAGATTTACCGATCAAATGAAAAGGCTTTTGAAAATGTAATTCGAGCTCGGCACCCACTTAATTAAATCATTTATATGTACCTGTGCTTTTCATTAAGGATTACATTGAATCTGTCCCCCTATTCTGTTGTCTGACCCTGGCCATTTAAAGGTGGAGCCCCTTTTTAACCCGAAGAAGAAGTCCAGCACTTTTCATGAGGTATTTCATTTCACCACTTAAAAGAACTGCTTTTTCTTTTTTTTCCAGGGTCAGTTCAGCCGGTGGAGACTTGGTGGAGATGCGAGAGGGAGCGGCAGGTGGGTTAAGGGTCCTGTGGGATGGTGGTGATTGAGACTTGGAGGAAATTGAGGATTTCTGGCTTGCGGTCACTCTCTTACGGGTCTCTGGGCCTCTCATAACTCACTGATTGATCACCTGCAGCACTCCACAGCCTCCACTGTACATACAGTAATTACAGCAGAAAAATCACTTCAGTTAACACACCTCATAGACAGACGTCCAAAGGCGACACCTGTTCTCTGGAGATTTCCAGTGGCAGAGCAGCGGAAAGTATTTGCATAGATCCCCTCTGGATAGAAAACAATGCGTTAATCTGTCACGCTCTGGGGCCTATATAGAAGGGTTTGTTTGTTTTATTCGGGACAGTGCATTGTTCTCTGTCGTCTGTTTAGCTGTCTCCCATCAGCTTTGATGGCAGAGATTGATTGTCATGTTTGTGTTTTTCAAGATAGTTTAAAAGAAAGCTCACTGTGGAGATTATGATCGGGAGACCCCCGTGCTCTTACGTTGTAATTTACTACAAGCACTAATTATTTTCTCATTAGGCAATAATGGGGATTTTGTTCATTGTTGGGTGGGGATATGTTTTCAACTGTGACCATGAAATATTACTAATGGACGGCCTCTTAGTCAGGGTGCCTTTATGTTAAAAATGGGTTACGCCAAAACTTCAATAATTAAAATGAGGAATAATTGCAGTGACACATATTTTGGTGGAATGGTTTCAATAATTTACAAATAATTTAATTTTAATATTGCTTAACCCTGTTTTTTTTTTGGGTAGCTTTGCACGTTATAAGCAAGATCTCTAGAAAAGGTGACACATATCCATAATTAATGTTTACCCAGTACAGCTACGATACATCACCCGGGCCCTCAACATGGCTCTGCATTACGTATTCATAAGCCATAAATAAGCAACACAAATGAACTGCCAGTGCTTGGATTGCTACATGCTAATTACCCCATAAAGCCAGATCATAATTAGTTTTATTGCCGTCCATATGGCTGAAGTTAGCTTTTAACGAGAAACTGGTAAGTCCGGGTTTTTTCTTTTTTTTCTTCTTTTTCACAATCACCTACAGTATGTAATTATAATGTAAGTGTCACAAAAAGTTATCTCCGTCAAGAGAAGCGAATATAAGAGATGCACCTGGATACCAGAGAACAGAAGCAGGGATTCTGTTTAATTACACTTCAATTAAGCTGCCATCTTAACAGAGGGTACTCTGAACTGCACCGGCTCCTGTTTGTGCAGCAAAACGTCGAGGCTGCTGCCGCTCTCCTGACGGTGGTCCCTGTCAGCACACAAGCCAACAAAGATAGAATAGATGGCAGAACTAATTTACTCTATGCTTGAGACCACCAGCTGGGATAGAAGCCTTAGTATCTGGCGACATGGGGACATAAACAGGGTACTAATGTACCACCACTAGAGTTACTGCGTGAGATAGTCGATAGGGAGCTGTGAGATGAGGCAGGTTAGGACCATTACAAAAACCTACAAGTAAGGATGGAGGGTGATCTTCTCGGGCCTAAATGGGCCCAAGTACGACCCTAGGTGAATTAGGATGGGTTAGACCCAGTTGGATTGGGAGGTCTGGTGAGTTACAATTGGAAAATTGGTGCTTTTCCAAAACAAGGCAGAAAGGTCCTGAGCACGGAAAGAAACCATTCCAATGGTTAGCGCGCGGGTTTAACATGGAATGGCTGCGGGCGTCTGGGTGGCGTTGCGGTCTATTCCGTTACCCACCAACGTGGGGCTCGCCGGTTCGAGTCTCTGTGTTACCTCCGGCTTGGTCGGGCATCCCTATACAGATACAATTGGCCCGTGTCTGCGGTAGGTAGCCGGTAGCCGAAGCCAGATGTGGGTGTCCTGATCGCTGCACTAGCGCCTCCTCTGGTCGATCGGTGCACCTGTTCAGGGGGGAGGGGGGAACTGGGGGGAATAGCGTGATCCTCCCTATATGTCCCCCTGGTGAAACACCTCACTGTCAGGTGAAAAGAAGCGGCTGGTGATTCCACAGGTATCGGAGGAGGTGTGTGGTAGCCGTCCCTGGATTGACAGAGGGGGTGGAGCAGTGACCGGGACGGCTCAGAAGAGTGGGGTAGTTGGCCGGGGAGAAAAAGGAAAAATCCAAAAAAAACAAAAACAAAACAGGGAATGGCTGTAAGCCATGCTTTTTCTAGATCCCCTGCACCGTTTGATAACCGTACTCGACAGCCAGATGGTGCCGATGGGAGGGCTGAATGGCGTTGCTGTTTAACAAGTGGTTTTAACATTGACGTTAACATCCAGTGACGCCACATCTGGTAGTGTTGTTATCTGACGGCACTATTGATCCTGCGGTGTGTACTGAAATCCCAACAGTCAGGTATTTGTCTTTTTTGATCATAAAACAAAACAAAAAACGTCTGAATCCAAGACGCGGGCAGTGGAGGAGATGCTCGTGCCAGTGTCGCATGTGCGTTACGTACACATTCTCCCTCCCAACTCGTCACATATATGGACGCTTGTTGAGGACGACCTCTTCGTCCTCGTTCGACGCTCTAGGTACCCCTTTAATGTCAACTTTCAACATGGAGGGTAGCTGTAGGCACAAAAACAAAGAACATTCGTGATTATCCGGACTGGTTTTTTATAGAAGTACAGAGTCTAAAACGATCTTTTATCTATGTGCATTCATCAACATGATCTCACAGAAATACGTGAAATGACCACGACCTCTTAACACTCGCATTATGTGGTTGTGGCAACGTAATGTGTTGTGTTGAAATTACGTGCCGGCACCAGGGACGATTTTTTTTGTTCTCTGAAAACACTGATTTGTCTCATCTCATCTCATCTCATCTCATCTCATCTCATCTCATCTCATCTCCAGCCGCTTCACCGGGGTCGGGTTGCGGTGGCAGCAAGCTAAGTAGGGCACTCCAGACGTCCCTTTCCCCACCAACACCCTCCAGCTCCTCCTGGGGGATCCCAAGGTGTTCCCAGGCCACATTGGACATGTAGTCCCTCCAGCGAGTTCTGGGTCTACCCCGGGGTCTCTTCCCAGTTGGCCATGCCCGGAAAACCTCCAAAGGAAGGCGCCCAGGAAGCATCCTAATCAGATTCCCGAACCATCTCCACTGGCTCCTTTCAATGCGAAGGAGCAGTGGCTCTACTCCGAGCTCCCTTCGGATGTCCGAGCTCCTCACCCTATCTCTAAGGCTGAGCCCAGAGACTAATTTCAGCCGCTTGTATCCGCAATCTCACCCTTTCAGTCACTACCCAAAGCTCATGACCATAGGTGAGGATTGGAACGAAGATTGACTGGTAAATTGAGAGCTTTGCCTTCCGGCTCAGCTCCTTCTTCACCACAACGGTCTGGTACAACATCCGCATTACTGCTGATGCTGCACCAATCTGCCTGTCAATCTCCTGCTCCATCCTACCCTCACTCATGAACAAGACCCCGAGATACTTGAACTCCTTCACTTAAGGCAACAAGTGAAGGAGGCACTTGAGGCAATGAGTTATATCACACACAAATCAGTGTGTGATATAACTCATTTTGATGTAATGAGGTTTGGGTTAGTTTTAGGGTTAGGGTTAGGGTTGTTTTTTTCCCCGTGCCTATGGCTGGCCTCACTCCCTCCACATTGAAAGGTGACATTAAAGGGGTACCTAGAGTGTTGAACAGTGACGAAGAGGTCGTCCGCAACGAGCGTCCATATGTGACGAGCTGGGAGTGAGAATGGGCTGGCGTTACACACAGACAGACGCTGTTGCACAGCTTCAGTTGTAGTTATTTTAGTTTCCCTGTGGGACTCTGTAGTCCTTGTTTCAGCTCTTATGCTAATGGAAACATGCACAATAATGGTGCACACAACTCCTTGCTGGCCCAGTGTGCAGTGGCCTCATTACAGCCTCGACTAAGCCTCAGCACCCCACTCAGGTACAATATTTAAAGGTTACCTCAGCCCCAAGCCCCCACCTACCCACCCACCCCACATTTTAGAGAGCAAGGTGAGGACTAGCAGGTTTTTAAAAAAAGTCCTCTGTAGTTATTTGGGGTTTCTGTTTGCAGTCACACAGAGATGCAGTAATGTGTTTTTCCCGAGGAGGAGGAGGAAGAGTAGCGAGACAGATTAGAGGATGGTAGCACTTGACACAGAAAATAAGCAAGTAAGGCGATCCCTATCTGCCCTCCGTGACAGCAGGTGTTGGGAATCTCGGGATCTTTTTCATCTGCGTGTTTCCACCCACATCGCCGTTCCGCCAAACGGCGAAATCACCTCGAGAATCAGCCTTTTGAGAATTTCAATTAACCTGAACGACGCCTCATTTGTGGCGTTCGGAGTCTCCGCCTTGTCGCCATGTATGTGTATGAATATGGGCTTCTTTTGGAGGGGTTGTTTTTTTTTTCTTCTGAGGCTGGTGAGCTGCAGGGGTAGTTGGTTTTTCTGCGGTTTAGGTTGTGTGCTAATCCGTTGCCTGTGTGCTTATGGAGGTAAAACACATATCCGTGCTCATGCTCCATAGCAGTGCTGCATTGCTTAAGCTCCATGCAGCAAGGAAGGAAAGATTCAGCCATTTTTTTTCCCCCAAGAAGAGTCCCCCCCCCCTTTTCTCCAGTGTCGTGCTGTTGGACGCGTGTATTTTAGGGATTAGTGGCTTAATCGACCTTGTAATGGGGAGATCAGAGTGGCATGCAGGCATGGAGAGAAGTACACACACGCGCGTGCTGATACGCACATTCTTATCCACACATTCGTATTTAAGCAGACACACTTGAAGACGCGCATTCGCACCCGCTTACTTTATTAAAAACACCCTCTGCATTTCATAACCCTTGGTGTTTACTGAAACCAACCGCAACCTCGCCTTTATGGAGAAATACACACACACACACACACAAATGCACACACTAATAACCTCATAGCTTACCGCAATAGGTATAGAGTGTACACTAGCCTTACTGAGAGTACAATGGACACCTTATCGGTGCCTCCAACCACTGCTGCCTTTGTAATTTGCTGTGGCCGTGCGGGCGCAGAGGATTGTCTAAGTGAACAATGAGCACACTGGCTAATGCTTCTGTGGACTCTAGGGGTCAGCACAGTGAGTCACCCTCTCTGTGAGTCCCCCACATATGCAGCTCGCTCTCTCTCGCTCTCTCTCTCTGGGTTTGCCCACTCGGTCGCCCTGACAGCTCGGCGGGATTGGGGGAGGGGGGGTTGGGGTTGGATGGGGGTGGTGGGGGGGGGGGCTGTAATCCCTGTGTTATCTCATATCAGCGGCAGTCATGGAATCCGGTGCAGCGGGGCTGATAAGATGAACAAACAGTTGAGATCATTAGAGCGAAGACATTGTGTAATCACCGCTCTAATCTCTCCCCCCCTCCCCCATTCCCACACCACCCTACCCTCTGCCCCCCCAACCTAATCCCCCCCACATCTCCGACTGGCTGAGGCCCTCCAAAGTACGGCCCTGTACGCCACACCAGTCCAGTGGCCCAAGCCTCGGCACACACACACACTCATACCCATATATATATATTTATATATATATATATTTATGTACAAACACACAACCCACCAACCGACTCACATCCGTTCTTTCCACATTCCCCTTTTTTTTTTCTAAAGTAATAACAGACTGTGCGCACATGGGCAACCCGGAGGAAAAAATCAATACTCACTCAGACAAAATCAAGATTTCTTTTATCCTTCGAATTTTTTTTCACTCTTTTGCGCTCCCTTCTCCAACCCTCTATCTTTCCCCTCCATCACTCTACCTCTTTCTCTCTCCCCCCCTCCCTTTCTCTCTCTCTCTGTCTCGCTCTCTCTCCCCCCTCCTCTCCCTCTATCTTTCTCTCACTTTTTCTCTCTTTCTCTTTCTCTCGCTCTCCCTCTCCCTCTCTCTCTCTCGCTGCCCCCCCCCCCCTCCCCCCATCGACATCAGCAGCTTCTTGATCTCAGTGGAAGTCCTCGGAGCAGAGGCCACTAGTCACTCCAGTCATAGATCTTTGGCGGTGTACACCCTCTGAAGGTTGATCGATTAAAATAATAAGATATTTTCCCAGGATGCTCATCTTGTTTCCATGACCCAGACCTCTGCCCTGGCCCAGTCCATTCCCAGTTTGTCTGCGCGTAACAAAGCCAATTCACCCCCTAGCAGCGGCGGGTCAGGACGGTCTGACCCGGCCCCTACATCTGTTTTGAAAGAGGGCCGGGATCAGCCTGAGATAAAGAACCCAGGCCGCAGAGGATGATGGGGGAAAAATTATAACCCCGTGTCTATGAATACACTGGCAAATCAAGAGAGAGAGACTACAAGGGTGAGTTGGAGGAAAGGATGGCAGAAAAAAGGGAAATATACAAGACAGTCCAGTCCAGACTGATTGCTGTTCAAGTGCTAGAGGGGAAAGCTGAATGACAAACATCATTTCCGGGCTCAAACAGATGGTCAATAGTGGGAGAAATAGACCCAAACTGAAGAGGAGCTCAGGAAGATGGCTGACGATGAGGAAGATTTTTTTAATTTTAATATACTTTATTAATTCCCATGGAGAATTGTGTTTTGCATTTAACCCATCCTAGCTGTGTAGCTGGGAGTAACGGGCCCAGGAGGACCAGCTCCAGTTCGTCTTGCCATGCCTCGGTCAGGGGCACAGACAGGAGTATTAGCCCTAACATGCATGTCTTTTTGATGGTGGGATGAAACCGGAGCACCCGAAGGACATGCGAAATCCATACAGAAAGGACCTGGGATGACCCCCGAGGTTGGACAACCCCGGGGTTTGAACCCAGGACCTTCTTGCTGTGAGGCGTCAGCGCTAACCACTGGGCCACCGTGACGCCCAAGAGGAGGAGGAGGAGAGAGCTTGCATTCTCCTACTGGCTATAGCAGTTGAAACGCCGTCAGGGAGAATGTGTTGAGACATCGACGCTGGGAAAGGACGTGGGCCATGTTTTTTTTTCCGCTTTTTTTTTTGTGTGAAAGCTTTGGCACAGCCATGAGGCTTTAGTTGTGCCAATAATGCCTGTTTGAAGCTAACTGAATTGACAGAGGAAGCCCCCGAGACAATGAGGGAAAGGAGAGTGTTGGGGTGAGAGGGAGAAAGGGTCTAGAACAGGGAGACAAAAAACTCATTACAACCCTCCTTTTTATATATATATATATATAGATTGCCCATTTTGTCTTTGCAATTTGTTTTATTTATTTGAAGTTAGTTGCTTAATGAGATCCCAGAGGTAGCTGAGGATGAGTAAGAGAAGCAGAGACAGGAGAGGGGATGGGAGTGAAATCGTCTCAGGAAAAAGAGGAAGGGAGCAATGCAGGCAAGCAGGGAGAGAGGATCTGGAGAGATGAAGCATAGGGCTGTGAATCGGAATAACAGTGCTGGTGGGCTGGGGAGGGGAGGGGTGGGGGGGCTGCAGGAGAAATTATACCACAATGCACCGGCTCCCTCTTAAGTGCATTACAGTTCCCCTGGAAAGCTCAACAGTCACTTCCTGTCTTTGTTCTGCCCGCCCACATCCTTGTTGTGACAGATATACATCCAAACTGCTAGCAACAGACAGAGACCTGCTCTGCCAGGCTGTTGTGAGTTTGACAAAGCCCAATGCGCATCACACGCCTCAACCCTGGTCGGGCGGGATTGGCCACCGTGACCAGGCACTCAGCCAGATCTCTGTGCCGAGCAGAGGAATGGAAAACAGATGCCACATAAAATGCCCTGGCATGGAGGCTGTGTATTGATTCGTTTGCTGTATTTGCTCTTTTTAAACAAGAATGCTTTATTGCTCAGTCAAATGTGCCGCATGGTTGTGTGGGCGTTCATGCACATACAATGTAAGCGGGTGTGTGGGTGTGTGTGTGTGTCTAGTTCTTGGGCTTGCATTGTATGTTTGTGTATGTAAAAGAGATTTGCTCTAAAATGCACTCTGGACACTGCAGCAAATGCTGAAGTTGAAAATTGAGCACAATAGCTGGTTGTGTGCTTGTCTGATAATGCTCCATGTTGTTTCTTCTGAATAGATATCTGCTGACACTGCTGGATAACATCTGAAGGAAATGACAAAGGTGAGGTCTGCTCCAGAAACCCAGAACCAACAGGCTCCTTAGCGCCAGGTCCTGCTTTTAGTGATTCAACTTAATCTTACTTTTGCACCAATTATGCGTAATGGAAAGCCATTTTTTGCCCAAATTACATTTGATGGAGTAGATGTGCACTCTGGGGGATTTTTTTTTTCATCTTTCAGTAGCGTCCGTTTCACCCTGAGTAATTGTCTTCCGCTTGGCTTTAGACAATGTTCACCTCAACATTATTGACAGCATCCCCTCCCACTCTGCAGCCCAACCATGCAGCTCATATCAGATCTCTTCATGTTCACCAAGGTGCAGGGCTAGCTCCCAAATGTCAAATTCTTCATTTTCATAGAGAGATATTGCTTGAGGCCCACACCACTTCTGGGTGGGGCGTATGGGGGGCAATGAAAAGGAGCGTGTGACGTATTGAGGCAAAAGATGAGGGAGCAGGCTGCGTGGCGAGGGAGAGGAAATGGGGGCACAGGGGAGACGAAAAACTGTGGAAAAAAATGCAGAGTTGAAGGGATCGGAGTAGCAGAATCAGCACTAATGCAAATGCTCTCTCACACACGCACGCACACACACACACACACACACACACACACACACACACACACACACACACACCTGTAAACAGCCACACAGCATGTTTTTGCTGTTGCGCCGTTCGGAGTATCTTCCATATCAGGATGTCATACAGGGTAGAATCAACTCTTGGAACAGCGACTCCCTGTTGCGCTGCGAGGCTATTACATGGTCTAATAGAGCTTTACTAATAACCTGGACCAAATCAGCCACTTCCCACTTCCTCCACAGATCATCCAAACCACAGGAGCAGGGGCACTTTTACCACCAGCTTGGCTGCTGACCTTCCTCCACCCCTATATAACACGCACAGAGAGGTAAGAGAGAGAAACAGAGAGACAGAGAGACTCACACACATACACAATCCATAAACACTACATACCAGATCTTCTCTACTCTTGCTAACTTCAGGGCATCTCGTAAAAGCATAAATCATTTGCTGCCATCGGTCAGTTGGCCGCCACCCATTGTTTGTGTTTTATTTCACTCCTGTTTGGCAGTTTGTTGCCGTTAATCTGTTTGAATAGCTGCGGGGGCTTTCCAAAAGCCCTTCGCTCCAAATTTACCGTCTTGGTGGTTGAGCACACATCTGTCTCTTTCACAAACACAATTTCACACCCAAAATCATAGTCATACGCCAAAACCTGAGTGTATAAAGCCCCCCCCCCAATCCCCCAAACATCATTGAGAAATTGCATGTGTCTACATGTGCATGTGTGCATGTGTATGTGTGCATGTGTGCATGTGTGCATGTGTGTATGTGTGCATGTGTGTATGTGTGTGTCTGCAGGAGGCAGGTGGTTCAAAATGTGAGCATATGCGCTGGACACTGCAGTCCGTATGCGGTGTGTTTGTCCCTGACTGGCCAGCTATTTTTCTTTGTTTTTTTTTTTTGTTGTTTTTTTTCTGCCGGGTTGGTGATTGAATCAATGCTATTGATTGACCTGAGCCATAAACGTGAAAACCTTTGTATTAAACAGTAAGTTCTTATTGACTTTTATAATGCTGTGATTGGACTAAGGCGAAATGTTTCACTCATTAGCTTCTGGATCACATACATGGCAATCACATCTTCTGAAATGGACCCCTTAAGGTTTGCTTCGTTGTTTTTTTTGTTTGTTTTTGTTTTTGTTTTTTCCGGCACACAACGAACCTAAAGCAAGCATCGTCACAGGTCTCGGGGCTGCAGTCAGCTTCCAAGCAAATTAGTCTGTTTATTTGCGAGACTTCTGCAAGATTAATACGTGATGCGCGATTGCAAACAATATAATCAATATTTGAGCAGGATGCCAAAAAAAGATTTCTTGCGAGCTGACGTTCTTCCACATACACACGTCTGATTGCATGATTTGGCATAGGGTGACACAAGGCTGCATGATAAACTGGCGGAACCGGACCGCCGTGTGTGTGTGTGCATGATGCATGTGCAGATTTTATTGCGGGTGGCGGTGCCCTAACTGCCCAGTGTTTTACCAGGCATCTCTCTCTCTCTCTCTCTTCCTCCTTGTCTCCAGATGAGGTGCCGAGTAGGCCAATAATAATGAGACGCGCTTACGCACTGCTGAAAACACTCTCGCGTATACTACTGAAGCATTCACCATTGAAACACTCTCACACTCACGACTGAAGCGCTCACACATACACTGATGCTCTGCAAACCTGTACACGCTCATAGATGAAGCCTTATACATACTCTTCTGAAACACTTCCGCCTACACGAGAAACACTCACGCGTGCATGTTGTGGCGAGCCAGCATGGAAGAATGGAGATGGAGATCTCTTATTCACAACTCTCATGGTCCATACACCGCACGACCCCGGGAGCGCGCCGTCATGCTGCCCCTCCTCTACAGCTGCCCGAACGTGGCTTCCTCTAACGAGGTCACTATCGAGGTCACTATGGAGAACACCGGTCTTCGCAGTCCTACAGTCGCTTGGTAAAATGGTCGTCTACCCAGTCCGAGTCGAACCCCCAGACAAACAACAATACTCACAACATGAACAGAACATTATCAAAATACAATTTCAACACCAACGGTAGCAGTCCCATGATCCCTTGCGCATCCCCAGCGCGGCGCCGCTGACCGTCGGAGCAACGGCCTCCCCTGGTCGCTACAATACTTCTGTCATATACACATTCATATGAAATGCTTACACACAAACAAGTGAAACAGGTATACCTATCTATCTGAAACACTCACACATGCACATATGAAAAGTATATTGTTGAACACATTCCTAACTGAGTCTCTAGCATATGATTGCAAAAATACAAAAAGCTTAGCTACATGTGCAAGTGTTTCACATATACACTACCGTTCAAAAGTTTGGGATCACCCAAACAATTTTGTGTTTTCCATGAAAAGTCACACTTATTCACCACCATATGTTGTGAAATGAATAGAAAATAGAGTCAAGACATTGACAAGGTTAGAAATAATGATTTGTATTTGAACTAAGATTTTTTTTACATCAAACTTTGCTTTCATCAAAGAATCCTCCATTTGCAGCAATTACAGCATTGCAGACCTTTGGCATTCTAGCTGTTAATTTGTTGAGGTAATCTGGAGAAATTGCACCCCACGCTTCCAGAAGCAGCTCCCACAAGTTGGATTGGTTGGATGGGCACTTCTTGCGTACCATATAGTCAAGCTGCTCCCACAACAGCTCAATGGGGTTCAGATCTGGTGACTGCGCTGGCCACTCCATTTCCGATAGAATACCAGCTGCCTGCTTCTGCTCTAAATAGTTCTTGCACAATTTGGAGGTGTGTTTAGGGTCATTGTCCTGTTGTAGGATGAAATTGGCTCCAATCAAGCTCTGTCCACTGGGTATGGCATGGCGTTGCAAAATGGAGTGATAGCCTTCCTTATTCAGAATCCCTTTTACCCTGTACAAATCTCCCACCTTACCAGCACCAAAGCAACCCCAGACCATCACATTACCTCCACCATGCTTAACAGATGGCGTCAGGCATTCTTCCAGCATCTTTTCATTTGTTCTGCGTCTCACAAACGTTCTTCTTTGTGATCCAAACACCTCAAACTTGGATTCATCCGTCCACAACACTTTTTTCCAGTCTTCCTCTGTCCAATGTCTGTGTTCTTTTGCCCATCTTAATCTTTTTCTTTTATTGGTCAGTCTCAGATATGGCTTTTTCTTTGCCACTCTGCCCTGAAGCCCAGAATCCCGCAGCCGCCTCTTCACTGTAGATGTTGACACTGGTGTTTTGCGGGTACTATTTAATGAAGATGCCAGTTGGGGACCTGTGAGGCGTCTGTTTCTCAAACTAGAGACTCTAATGTACTTATCTTCTTGCTCAGTTGTGCAACGCGGCCTCCCACTTCTTTTTCTACTCTGGTTAGAGCCTGTTTGTGCTGTCCTCTGAAGGGAGTAGTACACACCGGTGTAGGAAATCTTCAATTTCTTACCAATTTCTCGCATGGAATAGCCTTCATTTCTAAGAACAAGAATAGACTGTCGAGTTTCAGATGAAAGTTCTCTTTTTCTGGCCATTTTGAGCGTTTAATTGACCCCACAAATGTGATGCTCCAGAAACTCAATCTGCTCAAAGGAAGGTCAGTTTTGTAGCTTCTGTAACGAGCTAAACTGTTTTCGGATGTGTGAACATGATTGCACAAGGGTTTTCTAATCATCAATTAGCCTTCTGAGCCAATGAGCAAACACATTGTACCATTAGAACACTGGAGTGATAGTTGCTTGAAATGGGCCTCTATACACCTATGTAGATATTGCACCAAAAACCAGACATTTGCAGCTAGAATAGTCATTTACCACATTAGCAATGTATAGAGTGTATTTCTTTAAAGTTAAGACTAGTTTAAAGTTATCTTCATTGAACAGTACAGTGCTTTTCCTTAAAAAATATGGACATTTCAATGTGATCCCAAACTTTTGAACGGTAGTGTATTTCTATACATGTTTCACATGTGTATACCAATTATGTGTGGTCAGGGTAGGCAGGGTAATTTAATCAAAATGTGATAAAATAGTCATACAACAAATTCATAACAACATACCAAAATCTTGCTCTAGTTACGAGTCTTTGGACTGTGGGAGGAAACTGGAGCACCGGAGGAAAACCACGCAGATACGGGGAGAATATGCAAACTCCACACAAGCGACAATCCGAGACGACCCCCAAGATTGGACGACCCCAGGGCTTGAACCCAGGGCCCTTTTGCTTTGGGGCGACTGTGCTAACCACTGCGCCACCGTGCCGCCGTGATTGTATCCATCCATTATCCAAACCGCTTATCCTGCTCTCAGGGTCGCGGGGATGTTGGAACCTATCCCCGCAGTCATTGGGCGGCAGGCAGGGAGACACCCTGGACAGGCCGCCAGGCCATCACAGGACCAGCGCTGATTAAAATCTTTTTGTTGCTACGGACAGTGTTTGTAAGTGCAAATTACCACGTAATGCATTGTTATTAAATGGTATTGCTAACAATGGCTAAGGAATTAAGTAGAATTGTTTTGTTTTTATTGTTAAAGATAACTAGGGTAACTAGTCGAATGCCACAAAATGACTTGCTAGTAAGTTAATGCTGCTTTGCCATTGTTAGCTTTAAAGATTTTATGGTTTGTGCGGGGTATGTTCTGACAGCCCATTATTCCGAAACCCCAGTAGTCCAAAAAATGTCCCACTGGATCGAAAGCTCATTTGTTCGACAGCCCTTTATCCCAAAATCAAAAGTCCACTGCTCCTAAGGCCCGTTCTGAAATACACACTCTCCCTGGAGTTTATATATTTAATCCAGTGATTCAAGTATTACGTTGCTCCATATTTGCTGAACACTTTCCCTACTGTTTAGAGTTTCATTTAACAAAGCTACATATTGTAACGTGCATGGATAAGTAGATATGTTGGCCCTAGGCTAACGGGTCTATTCTTTTAGTCGAGCGGTTAGCGATGTCACCCGCGGCGCGGGAGATACGGGTTCGCGTCCCGGCTGCGGCAGTTCCTGTGCTTGTCCCCCTCGAATTTGCTACAATATACACTCACTGGCCACTTTATTAGGTACACCTTGCTAGTACCGGGTTGGACCCCCTTTTGCCTTCAGAACTGCCTTAATCCTTCGTGACATAGATTCAACAAGGTACTGGAAACATTCCTCAGAGACTTTGGTCCATATTGACATGATAGCATCACGCAGTTGCTGCAGATTTGTCGGCTGCACATCCATGATGTGAATCTCCCGGTCCACCACATCCCAAAGGTGCTCTATTGGATTGAGATCTGGTGACTGTGGAGGCCATTTGAGTACAGTGAACTCATTGTCATGTTCAAGAAACCAGTCTGAGATGATTCGAGCTTTATGACGTGGCGCGTTATCCTGCTGGAAGTAGCCATCAGAAGATGGGAACACTGTGGTCATAAAGGGATGGACATGGTCAGCAACAATACTCAGGTAGGCTGTGGCGTTGACACGATGCTCAATTGGTACTAAGGGGCCCAAAGTGTGCCAAGAAAATATCCCCCACACCATTACACCAGCCTGAACCGTTGATACAAGGCAGGATGGATCCATGCTTTCATGTTGTTGACGCCAAATTCTGACCCTACCATCCGAATGTCGCAGCAGAAATCGAGACTCATCAGACCAGGCAACGTTTTTCCAATCTTCTATTGTCCAATTTTGGTGAGCCTGTGCGAATTGTAGCCTCAGTTTCCTGTTCTTAGTTGACAGGAGTGGCACCCGGTGTGGTCTTCTGCTGCTGTAGCCCATCTGCCTCAAGGTTCGACGTGTTGTGCGTTCAGAGACGCTCTTCTGCATACCTCAGTTGTAATGAGTGGTTATTTGAGTTACTGTTGCCTTTCTATCAGCTCGAACCAGTCTGGCCATTCTCCTCTGATGTCTGGCATCAACAAGGCATTTTCGCCCACAGAACTGCCGCTCACTGGATATTTTCTCTTTTTCGGACCATTCTCTGTAAACCCTAGAGATGGTTGTGCGTGAAAATCCCAGTAGATCAGCAGTTTCTGAAATACTCAGACCAGCCCGTCTGGCACCAACAACCATGCCACGTTCAAAGTCACTTAAATCACCTTTCTTCCCCATTCTGATGCTCGGTTTGAACTGCAGCAGATCGTCTTGACCATGTCTACATGCCTAAATGCATTGAGTTGCTGCCATGTGATTGGCTGATTAGAAATTTGCGTTAACAAGCAGTTGGACAGGTGTGCCTAATAAAGTGGCCGGTGAGTGCATATGATATGGCAACGGCCGGAGCGGAACCAAAAGAGGCAGTACAGAGGCAGCGGAATATTTAGCCGCCGGGAGGTCGGATTTATTAACAAAATTAAACAAGGAAAAACACAAGAATAAAGTGTATTTTGTATGGTGCATTGTTCGTCTTGTTTGTGGGATGTGTGTCTAAACTATGTGTGATGACCAGCGGGTTGTGTGTCTAGGCTATGTCTAAGTATTTACTCTACGTGTGGTGCAGTATGTAAATGGCGTGTCCAATGTATGAAATGTAGGTGCAGCCAAAGGTGTCCATGATCCGTGATCCAAGAGAGAAGACCGAGTCCTTTAGAGGTCCAAAACCAAAAGCCGGGAGTTCCAAATGAGAGATTAGGGTCCGTGGGAGAGGGCAGAGCTCGAGGGGTTCTTGAGAAGACAGGGAAAACAGATTTTAAACAGAGCACCAGAAGGCACGAAGGAAAACTTGAATTGACAATTAGACTAGAAGGCATGAGTAAACTAGGTAGGCTAGACAGCGTTACCAGCCGTCGCTTAGGCACGTTCTGGCGATAACACAATGGGTTGGCTGGGGTCTTTTAGATTGGTGATGAGCTGATCACTCACAGGTGTGGTGGTTGTAGATTGTGGACAGGTGCGTTGTTGTAGCTTGTGTCTACGCGACGCTCTAAGAGTACGCACAGACGTGCCTGTTGTTTCAGAGACAGATGATGGAGATGTGCTTCATGACTTCATGGTGGAGCCAGAGGACTGAACCACAACAGTACCTCCCTCCCGACGGGAGACCGCCCAGGAGCATCAGGATGGGCACGATAGAAGTTGTCCAGCCGGGTAGGGTCAGCCAGGTAGGAAGGGAGAACCCAGCTCCGGTCCTCAGGGCTGTAGCCCTCCCAGTCAACCAGATACTGGAAACCCTGCCCCCTACGATGGACCGCAAGCTTGACCGACCAGACTGGGTCACCGTCCTTCAGGACATGGGGAGGTGGAGGAGCTGCAACCGGGGGAGACGGAACTGGAGGACAGGCTTGAGCATCGAGACATGGAACACCGGATGGACATTCAGAGATGATGGCAGAGTGAGACGTACTGCAGAGGGGCTGATGATGCGTTCGATGGGGTAAGGCCCCATGTAGCAGGGTGCGACCTTCCGGAAGGGTGTTTGGAGGGGCGGGTCCCTGGCCAGCAGCCAGACCTGCTGTCCTGGACGGCAGGCAGGGGCCTGGACCCGCGCTGGGACCGCTCCACAGATCTAACCAGAGCGGTACGAGCAGCCTTCCAGAAGTGGTGACACCGGCGGAGATGGGCACTAGTGGACAGGACCGCAGCCTCCAACTCCTGATGGGGAAACATAGAGGGTTGGTAACCAAGCGAGCACTTGAAAGGAGACATACCTGTGGCTGTGCTGGTCATGGAGTTGAGGGTGTACTCCACCCATGGCAGATGTTTGCTCCACGAGGTGTGGTTGCCAGTGGTCACACATCGCAGGGCCGCCTCGAGGCACGGGTTTGCCCACTCTGCCTGCCCGTTGGTCTAGGGGTGGTACCCGGAGGAGAGGCTGACCATGACCCCAATCCCCTTACAGAAGGCCTGCCACACCCGGGAAGTGAACTGGGGACCACAGTCAGAAACAATGTCCTTGGGGATGCCATGTATGCAGATGACATGGGTGACCAGGAGGTCCGCTGTCTCAGCTGAGGAGGAGAGTTTGGAGAGAGCCACAAAATGAACAGCTTTGGAAAACCGGTCGACGATGGTCAAAACGACGGTGTTACCTTGGGACACGGGGAGACCAGCCACGAAGTCCAGGGCCCATTTAAGAGTCCTACCAGACAACAGTGACATAATAAATGCTACTGTGAAGCCCCTTGAGACAAATTTGTAATTTGTGATATCGGGCTGTACAAATAAAATTGACTTGACTTGACTTGACCTTGGCTCCCTCTGATCCTCAGTCGACTAGGCTGGTGAGTAAATGCTAATTCACACCCCACAACATAAGTCGAAATCTCCCTCGAAAGACGGCTAGATTGGATTCCCTGCTATCTGGAGCTGCTGGAGAACTGGGGGCTACAGGGAGTACGTCACCTGACTGAGGGTCGTGATCAGGAGCGGGAGCTATGGGGGAGGCGCCACCTGGCGGGGACTGGAGGGCAGATGCGGGAGCTTGAGCCGAGGCGTTGATGTTGAGGAAGGCTGCAGCTCTGTCCAGCTGGTCGAGCGGAACCAAAAGGGGCAGTTCAGAGGCAGCGGAATCTTTAGCCGCCGGGAGGGCGGATTTCTTAACAAAATTAAACAAGGAAAAACACAAGAATAAAGTGTATTGTATATAGTGCGTTTGTAGCAGGAATGAAAATGCCTGCATTTATTTGTATGACGTTCGTCAAAGTATTCCGTTTATATTCCCAAAGGGAATAACGCTTAATGTGATATTTCTTAACGTTACAATGATGCCCCCTTGTGGTATATCCTGGCTATTACTGGTTGGTCCGAGTTGGCTGTCTTTGTTACAATGGTTCCCTTTCCCTGGCGGTTGTGGCAAAGACGGTACGTCAAAAAATGAGCGCTGCTTCTGTTTTGCGATTCGTCATAATCTGCTTCCAAGTTTTGTCTAAGTGTAAAGTGCCTTATGAATGTACGTAGATCACATTGCATGGAGATCCGACAGTTATTGTTTATTTTGCTCGTTTTTATCAAATATACTGACGCTAGTTGAACACGTTCTGAAATGCTAGCTAATGTAAACTACTAATAAGACACGTTAACCCTTAGTTAACGGGTCTGACCCTTTAGCCGAGCGGTTAGTGACGTCACCTTGTGGCGCTGTACACCGCGTATCGAATCCCGCACCGGGCAAGAAAATAACCTGTTACACTTATGAGCCGCGGCGCGAATGGCTGTCGCGACCATTCTAAACAAACTCCTGGCTGTATTTTATTTTCACATACAGGAGCTGGAGTGTTGTTCGTGTTGTAACGAACTTGATCAACTGTTGTTTTGATTCATTACCAAGTGGGTTCATTGCGTATTTTCTGCCTTGTAATAAATTTTGTATTTTGTTCTTTGCATGCTAGCATGTTAGCTAGCAGACTGCCGTACTTTAGAATGAGAAAACGGGTCCATGTGACGTGGGTTCGTTAGGTAGTACGTGTGTATCATTCAAACTATACGATCACATTGGTCAACTAGAGTAGTCCCTCTTTCCGTGACGACTGTGGCGAAGACGGAGCTGGAGTATTGTTCGTGTTATAACGAACTTGACCAACTGTTGTTTTGACTCATTGCCGGACAAAATAAACGGGACATTTGTCGCCTGAACCCGACGTATCTGCGTGGGTGTGGTTTCTGCTTTGGTGTCGTGACCAGATTATAGAGGTTACACGTTGTTCGTTTTGTTTGTGGGATGAGTGTCTAGATTGTGTGCGATGGCCAGCGGGTAGGCTATGTGTAAGTATTCACTCTACGTGTGGTGCGGTATGTAAATGGCTGAAATGTGCGTGCAGGCAAAGCTGTCCGTGATCCAAGAGAGAAGAGTGAGTCCTTTAGAGCAGTGGTTCTCAACCTTTTTGGGGTCCTGGATCCCCTGCGTATTTTTGATCTACCCTGAAGACCCCTCCACCTGATCTTGGGGGAGGGGGGGTTGCAATTTGATAGAAACAGTAGAAACTGCATTTTAAATTGCATTATAGCATTTATTCACTCTTTGGGGTAAAAATAAGAGCTTTCAGTTGTAACTTAGATATATAGTTAACAAAACAGAATTCTTATGCAGTAACTTTCAGATATATGTAACAAAACAATATGTATTCAGTAACTTTCAGATATATGTAACAACAGAATTTTTATGCAGTAACTTTTAACAATGCAAACGGGAGCGAGATCTCTTATTAAAATACAATTAATTACACTTGTGAAACAGATGTAATTAGAGAAAAAAGTCCTGTTACCCTTTATAGTCTAGGTAGATAAAGGTCTCAGTCACATTAGAGTAAAATAATCCTATTTCTATAAATGTCATAGGATCTTTTTTTAAAATATATTTTATTTTCACGGACCCCTTGCAATTACACCACGGACCACTAGGGGTCCGCGGACCCCCGGTTGAGAAACACTGCTTTAGAGGCCCAAAACCAGAAGCCGAGAGTTCCAAGTGAGAGGTTAGGTCCGTGGGAGAGGGCAGAGCTCGGGGGATTCCTGAGGAGACAGGGAGAACAGGTTTTAAACAGGGCACCAGAAGACACGAAGGAAACACTAAGGGAAACTGTGGTTGACAATCAGACTAGAAGGCACGAATAAACTAGGTAGGCTAGACAACGTTACCGACTGTCGCACGTTCTGGCGACGAGACAGTGGGTTGGCTGGGCTCTTGTAGATTGGTGATGAGTTGATCACTCACAGGTGTGGTGGTTGTAGATTGTAGACAGGTGAGTTGTTGTAGATTGTGTCTACACGACGTTCTAGGAGCGCGCGCTGACGTGCCTGGCGTTTCAGAGACCTGATGGAGATGTGCTTCGTGACCTCACGGTGGAGCCAGAGGGCCTAGCAGGGGGCTGAACCACAACATATATACTTAGCACAAAAAGTAAGGACATTTGTATTTGGTAGATTATTTCTTTGTTGTAACAATGCTTCTTGGCAATTAATATACCGTTATACCGTTGGACAGCCTGTTTATTTCCCTTTTAAATGGGGCCACATTTGTAAGGAACATGCATTTGTGGGATGAGCAGCGGAGCTGAGTATGTGGGTTGCGCCCATGAAAAATTTGCCAAATCTTCTCTGCCAATGCCAAACAGTTTATTTTGCTGCTGCTATTGACTCTTGTTTTGAGCTTCTGGTACCCCAGGTGTTGACAATCAGGTGCCTGATATAAGATTTATTGCCAAGAAGCATTGTTACAGTAAAGAAATAATCTACCAAACACACATTTCCTTACTTTTTGTGTTAAGTTTATATAACTTTGTTAAAAGAAACACTCAATGGTAGTGAAAGTGCTCAACATATAAGGAGCAAAATAATCCAGTGAGTCAAGTAAATTCTTTATGGCATGAAACAGGCTTGTACTGGCTCATATATATATATATATATAATTTGCTTATAGCATGAAACAGGCTTGTACTCTCTCATAGAAAAGTTACTTGACTAACTGGATTATTTTGCTCCTTAGTTGTTGAGCGCCATCCCTACCGTTGAGTGTTTCTTTTAACAACGTTTTATCTATCTATCTATCTATCTATCTATCTATCTATCTATCTATCTATCTATCTATCTATCTATCTATCTACCTATCTACCTATCTATCTATCTATCTATCTATATATATATATATATATATATATATATTAGTGTGTTTTGAATAGCAAACGCGAAGATACCATTTACTGCTAATTCACGTGAATAGGAGGTATAACCTTAAAAGCACTTGTGAGAATGTCATCTCTACTTCACCAGAAATATCAACTTTCTTGTATTTATCTCTGGCCAGTTCAGATCAATGATTCGCAACGACATCTGTGAGCCATGACCATGCGGTTAAATTTAAGCATAAAATTAGAAATGGTTAAGATTAGGTATTCTCTTGGAGAAGATTAATTTTTGACGTGGGTTTGGTGTGGTTAAGATTTGGATTAGCATCTGGGGGGGACGGTCGAAATAGCGCATTTTAAGGGCAGAGTCCCATAATCTGACGAGTCACAGATTTTGGTGTAATATCGGCAGTCAGTGTTAAATTGAGTGTATTTGTAAAGCGCTTTTCTAGTCTGCCGACCACTCAAAGCACTTTACAATGTATGCCTTACATTCACCCATTCACACAGTCATACACTGATGGCGGAGGCTGCCATGCAAGGCGCTAACACCGCAGCCTTGCACCGAACAGTACCCCGCCATCGACCAGCGCCCTATGGCCAGAAAGTAGCAATTACAGAGTTTACCTTTCTGTTATCAATCTGTCATCTGATTATGAAGTCAAGTCAAGTCAATTTTAGCCCAATATCACAAATTACAAATTTGCCTCAAGGGGCTTTACATTAACACAACGTCCTGTCTGAAGAAAGAACTGTATGCGGCCTTATTTTCCAGCATGGAAGACCAGATGTGAGTATTACAGAATATTTCTTTTTATTATAGAATACTATCGTAAAAGGCAAACTACAGAGTCCCAGAGTTGTGCATGCATAAACAGGATAGGTCAATTAAACATCAAAACTCACGTACCACATGGGATGTAGTGACAAAAAAAACATATCACGTCGACCTGTTCCTTGGGTGTCAGGCTTCATTATGCGAGTTTTGATATCTAATTGACCTAGCCTGTATATGCATGAACAACTCTGTGGCCTATGTGTTGTCATAATTACCACATGCTAGAGGCGTCGTTCTCGGCTTAATAGTACCTATCCCTTTTAAACCTAATTCCTGAATGTGCACATACCTTCAAAGTTACACGGGAAGCACCTTCTAGAGGCACCTTCTGTGATTAATCTGATTGTACAATGCATCATTTTAAGACATTAATTTGTGGGTGGAATAACGGCGAGTACTGGTGCTAACACTGTCCTTGCCCACAAGTGAAAATCAGAATGTGGGTGAATATGAGTATGTCCATAAATGGCTACAGTATAACTGACTGTATGGTTGCAACAGTGATCTAAACATTATTTTCCATTCTGATGTTTGCTTTCAGAAACAGTTCATCTGAAGGTGTCCTTATTCGAGATTTTATCTGAGCTTGGATGAAAAGATCAACACTAACAAAGTCAACCAATTCAACATAAACCATGCTACTGTGCTGGATGGTGCCATTCGGGGCTTCAAAAGACTCTCCTATGACCGGACGCACGGGATTTGTGTGAGATTTTCTGATGACAAGTGAACAACTGAAGAAGCTGTTGATCTTGGTGGTCTGAGAAGAGAGTTTCTTCGACAGCTTACAGAAGCTCTTGCAGTCTGAAATGTTTGAGGGAACAGAAGGGCACCTCAACTTGGCTCTTGATTCATCAGGTATATCTTGGTTTATATAGTTTGATTTTCATGAAATAATCATATACCCTGTAAAATCATGGCTCCCACTCCCATTTTGTGTTAACTTCATAGTGATTATAAAGACCAACTTTGTCACTTTGTAAACTTGTCCGTTAGTAAGTCGGTTTACAAGTGAAATAAGCTGTCAGTGCTATGAGGAGTTTGGCTTAGAAACTACTGTGTAGCAATGAGAAACTCAGAATGGCGGGGTTCAGGCAGCCTAGATATGCCACGTCTCTTGTCTCAGGAGCCAGTCCTCTCGAGATGGAGGGCTCTTACATTGAGTGTTATAGCCAGTCAGCTTCAAGTATAGCTGGCCTTTCAGTTTTATAAAATGTTACACTTGTTACTGCTCGTGTGAGAATTTATGCTTTGCGGCACTTCTGCATCAGTGGGAACCAGATATAACATGTACAATTCATGATGATTCGTTTGCTGAAATCCGTTTTCTGGTAAGTTGCTCGGTTGCTGAGAAACTGTTTTTGTAAAATTGTAACAGCAAGCTTAATCAGTTGTAACGTTTTAGAATCGGCTGCTGAGATTGACAGTGCTGGGTCAGTTCACCTGACAATAACTTGTCCTCTGGGCTATTTCAAGGCAGTATTTCAACAATTTATGTTAGAATATATGACATATGACACATAGTTATTGTCTATAGACAAATCTAAAGGGAAAATACACCACGAAATGCAGTCTTTAAAGGCCCAGTCTGTAATCTGAGTTTGGCACCTCTACTCCCAATGTCTACAAACATTGCAAATATGTACCCCCTTTACGGCTTCTAAATATTTTCTAAACTCATATTTTGTTGTGATGTAAGCTACTCTCACTCATGTTGTCAATAGTTCAGTCAAGCTATTTGTGGAAGTGAAAAATGTCTGTAATCCTTTGAAAGAGTAACATTTTAAAAAGCCAGTGGGGCTACCCTGGTGCCAGAGAGGTTGCCAAACTTGGATTATAGACTGGGGCTTTAAGTGATTTCCATGGCAGCAGTTGAAAAGTTATGCATCTCCTTCTTCCTTCTTCCTTCTTCTTTCAGCTTGTTGCCTGTTTCTCAGGGGTCACCACAGCAGATTGTACAGTTTTCATCGGTACCTTGTGAGTGCACAGCACCAATGGTGGCCGTTGTTAACCTGGGCCTCAGCCAATCCCGTATGACACCTCAACTGATCCAGTATGATCTTGTCTATCTGCATAATGATTTGGCAAAATTTTACATCGAATGCCCTTCCTGACACAACCACTAACCCTATGGATGGGGGCACAGGTATACGCACTGGATGCCATCCCAGTATTCATGGACTTGTGCCCATGCCTGTTGCTTGAAAAGTTATGCATACACTACCTAAATTCCCCCTCTTTTTTTCAGCTGTCAGAGAAGACAGATATTTTATCCCAGGAAGGGCTAATCCAGTCAGTCTGGTACGTGGAGGGCCTTTGCCAAATTCGTTTTCCAAAACACTGTTTGACTGTATAGTTAGGGACCAGAGAAGGGCCGAAGAAATCTAGATCAGAACTGGAGGACATCGCAGATTCTGAAATCTGTGACAAGATCGAAAAGATTTGTTGTATTTTCATTTCATCATATTCAGTGTTTATGATGAATTGTCAAATGTTGGTTGGTCCAAGCACAGAGGATTAATATTTGTAAAAATGCATTATTTGTGCCCCCCCCCCCCCATCTAATTAAATGGATCAGTTTATGTCTGTTTCACACTGTGGTATTGTGTGTCTGCCACAAGATATAATTCTGGAGGTGATAAAGAAGTGCCAAGGTTGCATACATTGGACATTTAACCCAATTAAAAATAAAACCATGTTACTGGCACATTATCCGCAGCTAACATCATAGTTATAACCACGTCTTGCAAAGCAGTGGTGAAATCTCGAAATTTTGAGCTAAAAGTAGTTACTGGAATAATTTTTAACTTGAATTTTCATTGCAATGGAATTTGGGTGAGGAATGCAGCTTTCACTGACAATATCAACGTGCCTCCAGAGATGAAAATGAATAAACACTCACCTATAACCGCAATAAAATTGTTGTGACTGACTGACCCACATTGCCTTATTGGTGGGGGACAATAAGTTAACTTTTCTTTTTTAATTGTTATGAATCTGATTTAAACAAAATAAACTGTTAATTATTCTTAGGTTTCAGAATCCACAACTGTGGAGGAACTAACTCCGTCAACTGAACCACTCCTGGACTATCTCGCCAGTGCAGGCTGTCTGAAGCCACTGAGAAGTGTTGACGACAGGGATAGACTTGTCGAAGACGTCTCGATGTTTCAAGTGATCAATCGAAACCGTGGACTATTTGAAAGGTAATTAAATTGAAAATCCTTTTGCTTGATGTCCAACACATGCAAAAGAGTAGCCTTACATCACCAGACCAATTTTCAAATGCGAATTAGCCGGGAACCTCTCAGTTCATTTTCAATTTCCCAGGGGCGTTATCAGCGGGCGCAGACCAAAATGCCTCTGGACGTAACCGGATAGACCTCCAACCAATTGGAGCGACGAAATGTGTGATGTAGCGCTGAATGACAGAAAAATGTAACCGACTGCAAAGAGCAGCAGAGATGAGCTATGATGGTGTAGTATCAATATGCCCGTGAATGAGTATTGGCATTTTTACCTTAATAATTTGAAAATATAGGTGTTTTTAGTCACTCTACGTTTTGATCGACTTGTTGGTCTTGGATTGACTTTGACAAAAATTGGGAAAAATATGTAATTTGTAAAACATGTAAAACCTACTTTCCATAACCGGATGGGATTTGCCAGTTTTTAGAAAATGGGAAGAGGAGGAAAAATAAGCTGATTCAGATGAAGAAGTGTCAGCATCAACAGTAGCAGATAAAAGGAAACGGGCGCCTACTCCTTCCAAATCCTGTCGGAAGTACAGCAAACACATCTTTCTTTTCAGCCAAATTTTTTAAGTGCAGTTGATTGGTCTTTTACAATGACTATACAGTCCAGTTCTTTTAATACTGTGGCAATAGCGGATTCAACAGACCATTCCACATCAGCGGAAGCCATCTTGGTCGGTTACAAAAATGCCTCAATGGCACTCCTCTGCACAGTCATGGTATCAAACCCACCCCATATTAGATAAACGGTTGTGATTGTTTTCCCCCCCAATTGTTCTTAGCCCATTACCCCACTCTTCTGAGCCGTCCCAGTCCCTGCTCCACCCTCTCTGCAGACTACCACATGCTTCCTCCGATACATGTGGAGTCGCCAACCGCTTCTTTTCACCTGACAGTGAGGAGTTTCACCAGGGGGATATAGCACGTGGGAGGATCACGCTATTCCCCCTAGTTCCCCCTGAACAGGCGCCCCGACCGACCAGAGGAGGCACTAGTGCAGTGACCAGGACACATGCCCACATCTGGCTTCCCACCCGCAGACACAGCCAATTGTGTCTGTAGGGACGCCAGACCAAGCCGGAAGTAACACGGGGATTCGAACCGGCAATCCCCATGTTAGTAGGCAATGGAATAGACCGCCACACCACCCGGACACCTCCACATGGTACTGTCGCTGACATGAAACTGTTTTCAGGAACCTCAACATTATCCTGCTCTCTACTGCAGGTCATCATTATCAGTGCCTAAATGTTCATCAAACTTAAACACACCAACGACATGTATAGCTGTGTTGTTGCTTCCAGCATGTCTGACATCACCTCTGTGCCCCAATTGCAATGGGGTTTTGGCCTCCTTGGGTCAAGAGTCCATGGTTATTCCATTGGCTCCTAAATTCTCTGACTGCCCTTTGAGCCCAAGGTAAATAAATGTAATGCAAACAAAATAAATGAAGATCGGAAAGAGAGTCAAGTATGCCTTCGTTTTTAATAAAGGTAAATAAATCCGAGAAGTAGTACAAAAGGACTCGATTTAGTTCTGCCCATAGCCTCTTGAGTCTTTGATTATGTACGCTGCGCCCTATGATCGTGCTTCTATTCAATGCTGTACGTTGCAACATATGCTGGGCCACCTCTTTATTTTCCCTCCCGTGGTCACTCTGTACTCCTGAAGGCAGTCCATAGTCAGATATGCCCTGCTGAATCAAGTTCAAAACACTCGATGCCTTGTTTATTGTTGAGGCACTGAAGGTATATGATAGTGCGACTGTACCCATTCACACAGCCATGGAACACCATTCTCCAACTCACCAAATGATAGTTCCCATCTATGTGGCTGTATAAAAGAAGGTAGTGAGAGCTGTTACAATCCTGGAAAATAGACTCGGAGAATTCTGTAGTGTCACAACATATAAGTGGTCCATCTCTATGGGGCAGTCGTATATTCTTAGACTGAAAAATGATATTTTTTCCCCTCTCTTTCTCGACAATTGTACTTGGCCAATTATCCCACTCTTCCGAGCCATCCCGGTCACTGCTCCGACCCCTCTGCCGATCCTGGGGGGGGGGGGGGGCTGCAGACTACCACATGCCTCCTCCGATACATGTGCCGTCGCCAGCCACTTATTTTCACCTGACAGTAAGGAGTTTCGCCAGGGGGTTGTAGCACGTGGGAGGATCACGCTATTCCCCCTAGTCCCCCCTCTCCCCTTGAACAGGCGCCCTGACCGACCAGAGGAGGCGCTAGTGCAGTGACCAGGACACCCACATCCAGCTTCCCACCCGCAGACATGGCCAGTTGTATCTGTAGGGACACCCGACCAAGCCGGCGGTAACAGGGATTCGAACCGGCAATCCCCGTGTTGGTAAGCAACGGAATAGACCGCCACGCCACCCAGTTGCTGAAATATGTTATATTTTTGTGTTGTATTTGTCCATTAGTTTCAGTTATAATATACTTACACTACCGTTCAAAAGTTTGGGATCACCCAAACAATTTTGTGTTTTCCATGAAAAGTCACACTTATTCACCACCATATGTTGTGAAATGAATAGAAAATAGAGTCAAGACATTGACAAGGTTAGAAATAATGATTTGTATTTGAAATAAGATTTTTTTTACATCAAACTTTGCTTTCGTCAAAGAATCCTCCATTTGCAGCAATTACAGCATTGCAGACCTTTGGCATTCTAGCTGTTAATTTGTTGAGGTAATCTGGAGAAATTGCACCCCACGCTTCCAGAAGCAGCTCCCACAAGTTGGATTGGTTGGATGGGCACTTCTTGCGTACCATACGGTCAAGCTGCTCCCACAACAGCTCAATGGGGTTCAGATCTGGTGACTGCGCTGGCCACTCCATTACCGATAGAATACCAGCTGCCTGCTTCTGCTCTAAATAGTTCTTGCACAATTTGGAGGTGTGTTTAGGGTCATTGTCCTGTTGTAGGATGAAATTGGCTCCAATCAAGCGCTGTCCACTGGGTATGGCATGGCGTTGCAAAATGGAGTGATAGCCTTCCTTATTCAGAATCCCTTTTACCTTGTACAAATCTCCCACCTTACCAGCACCAAAGCAACCCCAGACCATCACATTACCTCCACCATGCTTAACAGATGGCGTCAGGCATTCTTCCAGCATCTTTTCATTTGTTCTGCGTCTCACAAACGTTCTTCTTTGTGATCCAAACACCTCAAACTTGGATTCATCCGTCCACAACACTTTTTTCCAGTCTTCCTCTGTCCAATGTCTGTGTTCTTTTGCCCATCTTAATCTTTTTCTTTTATTGGTCAGTCTCAGATATGGCTTTTTCTTTGCCACTCTGCCCTGAAGCCCAGAATCCCGCAGCCGCCTCTTCACTGTAGATGTTGACACTGGTGTTTTGCGGGTACTATTTAATGAAGATGCCAGTTGGGGACCTGTGAGGCGTCTGTTTCTCAAACTAGAGACTCTAATGTACTTATCTTCTTGCTCAGTTGTGCAACGCGGCCTCCCACTTCTTTTTCTACTCTGGTTAGAGCCCGTTTGTGCTGTCCTCTGAAGGGAGTAGTACACACCGGTGTAGGAAATCTTCAATTTCTTAGCAATTTCTCGCATGGAATAGCCTTCATTTCTAAGAACAAGAATAGACTGTCGAGTTTCAGATGAAAGTTCTCTTTTTCTGGCCATTTTGAGCGTTTAATTGACCCCACAAATGTGATGCTCCAGAAACTCAATCTGCTCAAAGGAAGGTCAGTTTTGTAGCTTCTGTAACGAGCTAAACTGTTTTCGGATGTGTGAACATGATTGCACAAGGGTTTTCTAATCATCAATTAGCCTTCTGAGCCAATGAGCAAACACATTGTACCATTAGAACACTGGAGTGATAGTTGCTTGAAATGGGCCTCTATACACCTATGTAGATATTGCACCAAAAACCAGACATTTGCAGCTAGAATAGTCATTTACCACATTAGCAATGTATAGAGTGTATTTCTTTAAAGTTAAGACTAGTTTAAAGTTATCTTCATTGAACAGTACAGTGCTTTTCCTTCAAAAATATGGACATTTCAATGTGATCCCAAACTTTTGAACGGTAGTGTAGGTAGCTGCCGGCTTTCCCAGCTGATGACTGGCTTTAGCCAGGGCTGATCTCCATTGAGCAAGGAAACAATTCACTCATAATGAAGAACCAATTAGCAATAATATTAAAAATGCTCTACTTCGTTGCTATGTTTGTTAGCTATCATGTGGCCAAACTCCCAAATGTGTGTGATAAGCACGATCACATTTATCAATAATGGCACTTTTGAGACTTACTGTGAACGCAGGCACGATGATGTTGATCAAAATAATCGTGTTGATCACACACACTTGGGGATTGGCCTCATGATAGCTAACAAGATAACAAAAGAAGAGCATTTTGATTATTGTTGATATTTGGCTGTTCGTCATAAGTAAACTCTGTTATCCTGATTCAATGGAGCTGAAAACAGTGCATGGTTAGGGGAGTCTATTTAAGCTAGGGTATATGCACAAGGAGTTTAAATCAAAATTGTACAGGAATCGACAATAACGTTACAGGGAACACAAACAGAAGGTATAACTTGTAAGAGTGGAACTATTGATGGGTCATTGCACACATACTATAACGTGTGGCGTTTGCAGACTGTAAACCCTTTGGCGGATGGCTCGACTGCGTCTCAGTGCCCATCAGATGGGATCAATCAATCTCCTGCAGAGTTTGACGAATCCTCCGGCATGGAAACGGATTCCGCGTGCTCGTAAACTTCCAGTAATGTATCTATCGTCGGCATTCGGGGTACTCGTGGAAATCTCGCTTATGGTTAATATCAATTCTTCATTGGTCAAGGACGTGTACTCCAATTGTCTGACACCAAGACGTTGCCTGTGTCTGTACACAGTCTGATGGCTGATTCCAAAAGAAGATGCAATCCCCTGCCAGTTAAAACCGAGTCCCATGCACCCGTTAAATTGCTCAATTGTTATATCATATCGACGGCGACCTGGAAGGCCACTGGCTGAGCTGGAGGAAGGCAGTTTTCTTGATTTCTTCTAGATCTAAGTGATCAAAGTGATTGATAATCCGATTAAAACAACGACATATAGGCTCCAAAAAAAAAAAAAACAACAACAACAGTCCCATTATCAGGTCCTTCCCTAGAGCGAACCATAGACAACACAGAATTTAGAATAATGGTATGGTCACAAAGCTCTCTAAAATATCTCTCTTCTCCTGGGTCTTGCTGTAGGCATTCAACAAAGCACAGCAGCCTAGTGAAAAAAAATTAACGATGTCATTACGGTTGCCAATTATGAACAAGGCCTGTAGACTTAACAAAATGTATAGAAGTTGCACCTTCGCATTCAATCACAAAAACAAATTCTAATTTGACATCAACAGACGAGACCTTTCTTCAGAACTAAGTGCTGCATTCGAAGGTGTGTCAGACTTGGATATCAGATTTATCAGCGTAGGTGATACAGAGTTAGATGTGGAACTGCTCAGCGTAGGTGACTGGAGCAAGTTCCTCAGTAGGGATACAGCCTCAGTTGTCACAAGCCTGTTATCCGTTGCCATACCATTGACCGCTAGCAAAGATTCTGCTGTTGGCCGTGTCTGCAGGTGGGAAGCTGGATGTGGGTATGTGTCCTGGTTCGCCGCACTAGTGCTTTCTCTGGTCGGTTGGGGCGCCTGTTTGGGAAGGGGAGGGGATAGCATGATCCTCCCATGTGCTACGTCCCCCTGGCGAAACTCCTCATTGTCAGGAAAAGCGACTCCACATGTATCGAAGGAGGCATGTGGTAGTCTGCAACCCTCCCCCTGGATCATCAGAGTGGGTGGAGCAGCGACCGGGGTGGCTCAAAAGAGTGGGGTAATTGACCAAGTACAATTGGGAAGAAAAAAGATTCTGCTGTTCAACACGTGCACTCTGCGCCCGCCCTCCAGTCTAACTGGTGACCTTGAGCAGTACCTTCAGTATGCTGGGGAAAATACTTAATGCATACCACTGAAATTACTTGCATGCATACATGTGAAACGCTTGCACATCTACATATAAGAGCAGACATACATATAACTGAAAAACGTATACATACACATTTGAAATATGTATTCAACACTGCACATGTAGCTGAACTTTTTTTATTATTGTAATCATATGCAAGAGATTCAGTTAGCAATGTATGTGTTCAACTATATATATATATATATATATATATATATATATATATATATAGTATATCATCTCATCTCATCTTCAGCTGCTTTTCTGGGGTCGGGTCTTGGTGGCAGCAAGCTAAGTAGGGCACTCCAGACGTCCTTCTCCCCAGCAACGCCCTTCCAGCTCCTCCTGGAGGATCCCAAGGCGTTCCCAGGCCAGATTGGACATGTAGTCCCTCCAGCGAATTCTGGGTCTACCCCGGGGTCTCCTCCCAGTTGGCTGTGCCCAGTAAACCTTCAAAGGAAGGTGCCCAGGAGGTATCCTAATCAGATGCCCGAACCATCTCAACTGGCTCCTTTCGATGCGAAGGAGCAGCGGCTCTACTCCGAGCTCCCTCCAGATGTCCGCGCTCCTCACCCTATCTCTAAGGCTGAGCCCAGACACCCTACGGAGGAAACTAATTTCAGCTGCTTGTATCCGCAATCTCACCCTTTCGGTCACTACCCAAAGCTCATGACCATAGGTGAGAATTGGAATGGAGATTGACTGGTAAATTGAGAGCTTTGCCTTCCAGCTCAGCTCCTTCTTCGCCACAACGGTCCGGTACAATGTCCGCATTACTGTTGATGCTTTACCAATCCGTCTGTCAATCTCCCACTCCATCCTACCCTCACTCGTGAACAAGACCCCGAGATACTTGAACTCCTTCACTTGAGGCAGCATCTCATCCCCAACATGGAGGGAGCAATCCACCATTTTCCGGTAGAGAACCGAAGGTTGTGTGTATATATATATATATATACACACAAACAAGTGAAACAGGTATACCTATATCTGAAACACTCACACCTGCACATATGAAAAGGTTGTATATATACAACACACCTGCACATATGAAAAGGTTGTGTGTGTGTATATATATATATATATATATATATATACAACCTTTTCATGTGTGCAGGTGTGAGTGTTTCAGATAGGTATACCTTTTTCACTTGTTTGTGTGCAAGCATTTCCTCATATGTAGGTGTAAGTTTTTCAGAAGAGTATGTATAAGGCATTATCTGTGAGCATGCACAGGTTTGCAGAGTATCAGTGTGTGTGTGTGTGTGTGTGTGAGCGTTTCAGTAGTGAGTGTGAGCATGTTTCAGCGGTGAATGTTTCAGTAGTATACGTGAGAGGGTTTCAGTAGTGTGTAAGCACGTCTCAGTATTATCGGCCTAATCTGCCCCTCATATCGCTCTCTCTCTCTCTCTCTTATCTGTCATTGCATCTTTTTATACACCCGCACGCGCTCCTGTCAAGCCCCTCCCTTGCCCCAGCCCACCATTTTTTTCCCTCCATCAGCTCAGTGACACCCAGCAGTGGGCCGTGACATTACAGAGAAACAGAGAGGGAGGGAGAGAAGGAGGGAGGGAAAGGAGAGGTTGGGCTGAACAATAGTATCAGGCAAAGAGTGGGAGTGACATTGTAGAAAAAGAGGTATTGAGAAAGTGAGGGGGAGAGGGAGAGGTTACAAGAGTGTGGGGCAGGGAGAAGATTGAGAAGGAAGCGGGCGAGCCAGTGGAGTGAGTGAGAAGTAAGTGAGGGACATGTGAATGATTTCCTCAATGTCATGAGGCAACATGGGGCTGCTGCTGTAGCCCCGGACTGGGGGAGCAATGAAGCAAACTTGATGGCCTTCACATCTGATGAAAGCGACCGGTCCCCTTGAAAGAAAGCGCTCAATAATTCAAAAGGGAGGTGGGAAAAAAAAGAGAGAGAGAGCTGGGGGGAAAGGGGCGACCGAATGGGAGCTGCTGGCTGCCAGGGCATTTGATATATATACAGATGGGGAAGGGGGCGTGGGCGCTGTTGATTGCCCGCAGGTCAGAAATGGTCAATGACCGCTAGCTCCGCCTGAGGCTGCATGTGAATTTCAGCCATGCCAGGATCCACCTTGTATGGCGAGCCCAGTGCTTGTGGTCCAGAGGCAGGTGTCTCTGGTGTGGAGCCATGAGATCTGTGATGCTTTGTTCCCAGGTACGCGTTTGTGTGTACAAGACATCACTTTGAAGCAATTCATTCACACTGGCTGCTGCACAGTAGGGCCACAATCGAAGCCACCACCAGCATGCAGCACAGACACAAGCAGAGGAATTATACTCTTATGAAAAACCACAGGGAGTCCATTGGGGGGCTCGGTACTCAATGCACAACTCAATTCTCTGGAGCCAATGCTTTGTCATCTGTCTCAACCAGCAGAGAGGGTGGAATAAAAGTGCAGAAAATCCGTGACTGTTGTAGCAGAACTGAAGATTTCCTTCGCCTTGTGAGAAGTAAGACAACACCCCCACCCCCACACACCACCCCCAGCTCTTCCATAGCATGGCGGGATGAGGGTGACATGATAGGAAAAAGAATCGAGGGATGTTAAAATGAAGATTTTGCTCTTAGCTAAATTGATGCTGAGGAGGAGGAGAATTAAAAAGGGTCACAGTGGGTGAAGCAGGGACAAGAGTACAAAGATTCGAACTCTTCATGATCGTCTGGCTTTAAATCCATTTCAAGGGGCCACATCCTATTCTCATCATTTTTGAAATGTTTGTAAAAATCCGCAATTGTTCCTTACTTGGATGATCATAGCCGAGCTATTTAGAAGCTGGCTACAGTTAAGCATGAGGAAACAAGATAATCTCACCCATTCCGCCGACCTCGAATTTGAGTGCAGATATTCATTTATATGACAAATGGTCTTCATTTTCCCACATATATGAATATTCATCTCATCTCTGACTCACTAGAATAGGCTTTTTAAGCTGCGTGGTTTTCATGATGATAATGTGTGTGTGTGTGTGTGTGTGTGTGTGTGTGTGTGTGTGTGTGTGTGTGTGTGTGTGTGTGTGTGTGTGTGTGTGTGTGTGTGTGTGTTGTGACGTGAGGCTGCAGTGCATCCTACTGGTTAAGGAAGAGAACAACGCCACTGAACACCCTCTCACCCTCCCTCGGGTAGCAATTTGGCCGGCATGTACTGTAAGCCCTTTGCGACCCCTGGTTTCTGCAAAAGCTTCACAAATCGAGCTCCAGAGGTAAGTAGAATTTTTGGGCACAATAAGTCAAATACTGCACCCCTCTTCCCCCCCCCCCCCTCTTTCCATCTCATTCAGTGAATAGGATCCTTCTTTTGGGTTGCTCCTGCTTATGGCCTTTGAATTCATTTATTGTTGCAGTACCAAACATGGCATGGTTATTATAAGGCTGCTCCCACAAGCCTTTGCTGGCCTACCGCATGGGTCAGAGGGCGCATGCAGACCAAAGTGGAGGTAGCACTGGTTTTGTTAGCGTGGTCAGAGTGAGAGACACCTCCAGCAACTGGGTTGACTGGTGCCGATGCTCAAATGACTGATTCTCTGATGGTATCAGCCGTACACACGGCGCTGACAGGGGAACCTGCACATCAGTCATGTGATGTGATGGAGTCAAATGCACGAAGCAGATTTCACATCTCAGATGTGAGTTCATGTGAACTGCAAACTGTTCACAGAAACGCCACAAACAGCGCCCAGTCAGAGCCCCAGAATAACAAAACAGCAGCCATGATCAGTAGTCTTCAGCTGATATGACCCTCTAGTATGTGTTTTTATCTCAACTTTTACAGAATGCAGAGACGTATTTGCGAACAGGAAGTGTACTTATGTTTCTTCCCTGATGAACTGAAATTGACAGAACAAATGAAGAAATAGAATGAAAGGAAGGAAGAAGAAATAGAAAAAATAGAAAGAAGAAATTAAGAAGAAACAGAAAGAAAGGAAGGAAGGAAGAAGAAATAGAAAGAAGGAATAGAAAGAAAGACGGGAAGGAAGTAAAAAGAAAGAAAGAAAAAATAGGAAATAATCAAATGTACCTGCATGAACAGATTCAGATGCAGCGACCTTCTGCCAGCACGATAAGCACCAGGACGGAAGGAAGGAAGAAAGAAGAAATAGAAAGAAAGAAAAAATAGAAAAAGAAAGGAAGGAAGAAAAAATAAACATAGAAGAAATAAAAGAAACAAAGAAAGAAAAAATAGAAAAAGAAAGGAAGAAAAAAGAAACAAAGAAGAAATAAAAGAAACAAAGAAAGAAGAAATAGAAAGAAAGTCAAGAAGGAAGAAAAAAGAATAAAAAGAAACAGAAATAAAGGAAAGAAAAGAACAAAAAAAGAAACAAGGAGGGAGGGAAAATCAGCTGTATTTCATGGTCACAATGACAGGTTGTCTGTCGTGGTTTTTAAATGGTTCATATTAAAAACAGCCAGATAAGCTTCAGTACAGTTTGGGTCATTCTGTTGTTATCAGGTCCTGGCAGTAATTGGCTGCATGTCAGATCAGATTGTTTGCTCCAGCTAAAGACAGGATAACACGTACGTACAGGGCAGTCGAACATCTGGTCGAGCTGCAGTAATTGAACCAAAACGTGCTGAAGTCATTCCACGTTTCTCTAAAGGGCCAAATTAGTCTTTCATGGGGCTGGGCCAATCTGGATCATTACATCTTACATCATTACACCTGCACTTCCTGGTAAAAAAAAAGAAAAGTAGTCCCCTCGTCCCTCCCATTTTCACAGCATAAGCAGAATCTATGCCGGGGTACCTGAGCGGTTATGAGGTCTTTAGGCACGCTGAGCCCTGAGAGACTAGGCGTGCAGCTTTGTGGTGTCCGTATGCGCACACATGCACACACAAGATGTGCTTTTGGATCCTGACCATACGAGGCTATCAACGGTATTAAGGATGTCTAGATTCAACTAGCTTACTGCTGACACAGAGCCCATGTTTCATCATTTGCCCTGCAAAAGCTCCCTGGCTTTTTTTTCCCCACGTTTACCCAGCATCCTTCTCAAAAAGCTAACATGTACATGCAAAAACTCATAAATCTCTTATGGTGATCCTTTTTAAAATTTACTTTATAAGCATCACTGATGGGCCACGTCAATTTTGGCATCTCCAGTGTTCTTATAATGCAGAAATAGACACATAATCCTTCTATTAGACTACATTAGATGATTCTACTCTCCCCTCTATGTTGACTAATAGTAGTATTAATTGTGAGCAATGGAGGGCTCAGGAGCCTTTTAGCTCAAAAGTGACAAACTGACATTCAGGATAACTGTCTGCATCTAAATTGGAAAAAAAAAATGTGGAGAAAAAAACCCAAACCTAAATAGATAGAAATAAACTCTTAAACCTTCCAGTAAGGTATTTGGATACCAATTGTTACCCATTGGGTGTTTGCATGGATATGAAAAACATTATGTATATCCTGTGCTTCATTTCATTTTTATGCTTGAAAGACATTTGTCCCTGCATTGACACATTACTCAGTGTCATTCAGGATAATAGGTACTCAAAAGCAATTTGACACCATAATGCATTGTGATAGTCATCCGACAGGAAGTTATGTTAGAAAGAGGATTCTGAAGGACACACATGCCGTGTATATCTAGAGGCTGACAAGTCTGGGCTTACAGTTAAGATAACCTGACTTTCTCTTTCACCAGTGCACCGTGGTACAAAATCCTGTGTCACACAGGACGAGGCTTAAAAACAACACCAACGTTATATTTCAAAATGTCCACAGTGTCTCCCCGCCTGCTGCTCAATGACTGCTGGGATAGGCTCCAGCATCCTGTGACCCGAATTCGGTTAAGCGGCTTGGATAATGGATGGATGGATATTTAATATGGGGTGGCACGGCGGCGCAGTGGTTAGCATGGTTGCCTCACAGCAAAGAAGGTCCTGGGTTCGAGCCCCAGGATAGTCCAACCTTGGGGGTTGTCCTGTGTGGAGTTTGCATGTTCTCCCCGTGTCTGTGTGGGTTTCCTCTGGGTTCTCCGGTTTCCTCCCACAGTCCAAAGACATGTAGGTCAGGGTCAGGTGAATCAGCCGTACCAAATTGTCCCTAGATTTTGAATGTGTGTGTGTGTGTGTGTGTGTGTGTGTGTGTGTGTGTGTGTGTGTGTGTGTGTGTGTGTGTGTGTGTCAGCCCTGTGATGGACTGGCAGCCTGTCCAGGGTGTCTTGCCGCCTGCCGCCCAATGACTGCTGGGATAAGCTGCAGCATCCCGCAACCCTGAGAGCAGGATAGGCGGTTTGGATAATGGATGGATGGACATTTAATATGAATGGTGAAAAGTCAAGGTAAGGATTTTCCATGTGGCCTGCCTAAATTTAGGTTTTTATGTGTGTGTGCATGTGCATGTGTGCATGCATGTGCATGTATGTCTGTGTGTGTGTGTGTGTGTGTGTGTGTGTGTGTGTGTGTGTGTGTGTGTGTGTGTGTGTGTGTGTGTGTGTTCCCTGTCCACCAAGAAACTAAAATGAGAACAAAAGACAAAATTGATCCTATCAATGTTATCATATGTATTGGTCTTTTTTTTCCCCCAGTTTCAGCACCACCTGCTTTATTCTTCTGCGTTTGGCTGCAGTGGTGAAGAAGAAGTAAATTGCTGTGTAACTGTCTAACTGTCCTACATGACAGTAACCATTAAAATGAGCAACTTCAACAGCAGTCATGACTTTGCTATTTACACCAGTGATAAAAAGTCTCTGGATTGTTTTAAATCTCCAGGGCCGCAACTTCAAATCCACATTAACCAAATGCAACATGGCTTTTTGGTGCACACAAGCTTGTTTTTGTCTGGTTGCAGCTTGAATATTCAGTACCAAACTTCCTTAGCAGTAGATACATTGATATGTTTAATTGATATAATTAGTTTCAATGAGTTCAATCTTAATCTAAAATCTCAAAAATGAATTTTTTAAAAATAATTTTACAATTTCTTGCCCTA
The DNA here is from genome assembly GCF_029633865.1 of Lampris incognitus. Lineage (NCBI taxonomy): Eukaryota > Metazoa > Chordata > Actinopteri > Lampriformes > Lampridae > Lampris > Lampris incognitus. Next base: position 47,816,484 of record NC_079220.1, on the reverse strand, counting down.
CCCCACATTACGAACCACTGCTCCGACACAATGTAATGTCTTCACTCTCACTCAGTAAAAAAGCCATAAAAAGCCACTCTCCCTCCAAGGGGCCTCGGGGCTCGACCTGGTGACTGACATTTTACTGAGTTTCCCCATGTTAGCATGCACAGAGGTTAATACACGTGTTTGCAAGGGCTCACTGCCATTTCACTCAGGAGAGACAACTTGATATGCAAATACTGTTTGGTTGGCAGGTGTAAATCAGCAGATGGATGGACACCACTACTGGCTGAATCGAATATTGGATGGATGGATGGATGGATGGATAGATAGATAGAACTTAATGAAGTGAATTAAATATTGGACTATCTCTGGAATAATTATCATTTGTATCATTTACTGTATGATTGTTTCAGTGACTTCGTCAGACATTACTTTCCACACTAGCCTAGCCCAAAACAAAAAGTCTAAACTGGCCTAAAATATTCTCTTCTGCAGTTTCAGGTGTTAAGCATTCAGGGTTATGGGGGATAATGCACTTTGGGTTAGCATGAAAACGGGGTCTTGTCATTTGCCCTGCAGCTTCAGCTTTCTACACATCGGCATCTTGCTCAAAATGCCAATGTAAGCATCTTTCAGAGTTTGTCTTAAACTGGTGTAATCTGCTGAGTAGTCAGTCCTCGTTTATATTAAAGCCAATAACATGTGGAGAATTACTGTGCCACACTGTTCTGTATGATGAAAATAATGCTCGTTGGGGCAAAACAGAAAAACCCTCCACAAAGCACGCCCAACAAATTCTCCTTTGCATTGTTGGGAGGCAAACACATAAGCAAGAATTAATATATCATTTGAGAAAAATTGAGGCATTTATTGAATATGGGGGGCTTTTAAAGTTATGATCTTAACAGCAGAGATATTTCGGCTTAAGGAACGACCTGTCAATATGGAGCAAATTACAACGACCGATGCAATAATGTTAACTGGACTATGGAATATTCTGACGTAATGTCTCCGTTTGTCCACTAGATGGCGCGATTTAACTATAGTAAACCCTGTGAGAGATGCACTTGTGTCCCGATTAGATCTCGATCTCGTCAGCAGTACTTTGAGGCCTTTTTTCCGCAAAAATATACGAGTAAAGCCTTGGAACAAGTTTTGAGGTTTATTTTTTAGTTGATATCCTCTGCCGCCCCCCCAATCAACCTTAGTTTATAGTCAGGTGCGAATGTAATTCCTTTAGTGTATTGTAGCGAATTTGGGGGGGGCAGCCTGGCCGGACCGTCACAGCGGGGACGCGAACTCGTGTATTTCGCACCGCGGGCGACAACGTTAACCAGTCGACTAAAGGGTCCGACCCGTTAGCCAAGGGCTACCGAGCCTACTTATTCATGTACGTTACACCCACGCCTCCAAGGGAGACTACGACCGACTATGTACGTTACACCCAGGGAGTTATGTACGTTACATGTACGTTACACCCACGCCTCCAAGGGAGACTCGCTAGCCTTTAGCTAAGAGTCGGACCCTTTTGTCGACTGGTTAACGTTGTCGCCTGTGGTGCAGGAGATACGGGTTCGCGTCCCGGCTGTGGCGGTTCCCGACTGCCCCCTGAATTCGCTCCATTCAGAAGTGGGATGGTGAGACCGTGAGGCCATCGGAAGCGCGTGCACCCAGAGGCGTGAGGGAGCCGATATGCTGAAGCGCGCGTCTTCCCGAAGGAGGGGGTAGTGTAACGTGCACAGATAGATAGACTCGTTAGCCCTTAGCTAAGGGGTCGGAGCCTTTAGTCGACTGGTTGATGTTGTCGTCTGTGGTACAGGAGATACGGGTTCACGTCTCGGCTGTGGCGGTTCCCGACTGCCCCCTGATTTCGCTGTAGTATGGTTTTACTCCATGCTGTGTATGCCCAACTACAGTGCCTCGTCCTCTCACGGTGTATCTGATATCACCATGTTGATGTTGTTCCTACGACACTGTGGATTAGCGTGGGTTAACTATCGCTTAGCTTGAGGTTAGCTATTGGTTAGGTTAAGGTTAGCCATTGATTGGTTAGGTTGAGGTTAGCTATCGGTTAGGTTAAGGTTAACTATCGGTTAGGCTGAGGTTAGCGATTGGTTCGGCTGAGGTTAACTATCGGTTAGGTTAAGGTTAGCTATTGGTTAGGTTGAGGTTATCCATTGATTGGTTAGGTTGAGGTAAGCCATCAGTTAGGTTAAGGTTAGTTATCGGTTAAGGATAAGGGTAGGGAAAGTGTTAGGTTAAGGTTAGGTGGAGGTTCAAGATGTTATTTTTTCTTTTTTCTTTGACAAAAATCAGTTGGTTTTTCTCCTCTTTTATTGGCAGTCTGAAACAAATGAGGTATGTCTTCATGTCTTATTCAACAGAATCCTTCTGTCTCAGGCTGAGCAGAAGAAAAGGAAAACAACAAAACAAAACAAAAATAGGTACAAATGAGAGAAATAAAATTAACAAGGAATGAGAGAATAAAATAAAGCACAAAAAATGTTTTATTTCCCCGTGACATCGTGTGATGACTCATGCAACGCAATGCATTTTGGGGATTTTAACACGTGTCAGCCATCAAATGAGATAATATATAGAGAGCGTTTTTTCCCGGAAACCATCAATGGTGTAGATAAAAGTGCTCAACAAATGAGGAACAGAATATGAAGAACCTTTATATATATATATATATATATATATATATATATATATATATATATATATATAATACGCACACAAAGATGAGGACAAATTAGAGATGAAAAATCTGCCATTGTATATGACCTCTTTTTTAATAGTCTAGGTTGACACCAGTCTCTTGCTCAAACACAAATCAGGACCTTGCCCTGGGTCTGTGTTCATCCCTTCCTGTGGAAAAAAAAAGGGGGTTTGCCAACCATCCCTTCCTCTTACAGAAATCTCCAGACAAGCTGATGGAAACATGTAAATGACCTGCGAATGCAGTGTCAGATGACAGGTTTCCATGTGTGTTATTATTTCTTATTATTATGTAACTGATTTCATCAGTGTCTGCCAGATCCGAATGGTTATTTAAAAGACGAATAAAATTAAGTTTCAACCAAAAAGTCACAAAGCCCTCGTTTCCTTTGTATTCTTAAAATAATCCAGTCAGGACCAGACAACACTAAATCAACAGATCATTCAGTTTTATTTATGAAGTAGACTGCACTGATACGTTCCCTAAATACGCAATTATTGTATCCAAACTTTCGCTGGGTGAATCTTGTTAGTTGTTGAGATGTTAAACATCTTCCCGATGTTGCAAGCGAAGCAATAAAAAGCGAGACAATATGGCTTATGAGTATGTGGTTTTTCACACTTATGACATGCTTGTCATCACTTCCTCCATAATTAAATCAGTACCCTATAAAGGTTCAAATCGGAAAAAAAAGTGTCACTTACAAAATGTTCCCAGTTGGTGAACTTCCTCTATTCGCTTGGCAGCAATGTTTTCTCATGGTCTTTCAAAGGAAATGTCCTTTTACAGTCATTGTGGCAAAATATATCACAGTACGCATTCAAACAAGTATACTGGGTTACTGATGCCATTGTTATGATTTTTTTTTTTTTGCCGTATCAGTAGTCAAGAGTCCCACACATCTCTGCAAGAGATCTGCCAGCTTATTTAAACCAGAAACTGCCTTGTCTGTACGAGTGTGTCTCAGCTCACTTGTTCTGGATTTATGTTCCAGTTCTGGTTTTTCCTACCCTGTTTCGCTTGTCATAGGATATTATTTCAGCTTAAACATCTGAAATAATTCAGAAACTTTGCAACATCTAACTTAAACCAACGATAGGTTAAAGGTACAACAGATGTCCCTATCAGTGTGCTGACAGTCTTTCCTTTCCTGTCTGAAATCAGGTTTAAAATAATAAAACACAGCCAGGTCTCTCTCTGCCATGATGTTTCATGTACATGATGTTTCGTGTAACTCTCCTGTTGCGACACAGAAAAGGAGTACAGTTCCTGACCTGATATGCCACAAGATTTTGTGGCTCGTATGTGGTTCACAAATCTTAATATATATATATATATATATATATATATATATATATATATATATATATATATATATATTGTGGAAGATGAAAGAAAGGAGACGAGACCACTTTTCCTTTTGACCACACAGCCGTGGGGTTGTTCATTTCCTCCAACAAACTCTAACATATAAGTCAAAAGTTCATTATGCTAAAAACCTCAGCCTCGTGTCTACCCTCAACACCCCTTCCTAACCTCCGCCCACTGTCTTAAAGGGACCGTCTCTGGCCCGCATGGTGAATATCTAACCTGCAAGTAGGTCGCTACACACGCCCCCACCCCCCAGAATTCACCATGACAAAAAGAACAAAAATCAACGTGGCGGGGGACGAATAATGCAGCGAAAACAGCTCCTCTTGACGGGCGGGGGGGGCGTCCACGCCGAGGGGCCCGGGCCAGTTGATCCGGCCTGTCCAAGCCCAGGTGAGTTGGCTTGAGGTGGTCCACCGAAACCCACTCCTGCTTACCACCGACATCCACAACAAAGTTCTTGGCCCCCCCGCCAGGACACGGAAGGGGCCATCATAGGGGGGCCAGAGTGGGGTACGGTGGGCGTCATGCAGACGTACCCAGCCGACTGCAGGTCCTTGGGGATGTAAGACTGAGGGGGGCCGTGCCGCGAAGTTGGGACTGGAGTGAAAACGCTGGTAGCATCCTGGAACACTGCCTGTTGGCAGGCAGCAGACCAGGGTGCCGCGCCGTCTGGGAGAAATTCCCCCAGGACCCGCAGTGGCTTGCCGTAAACCAGCTCGGCCGACAAGGACTGGAGGTTTTCCTTAGGGGCGGTCCACAGGCCAAGCATGACCCATGGGAGCTGGTCGACCCAGCTACTGTCTGTGAGGCCGGTCCGAAGAGCAGCCTTCATAGAACGATGAAACCGCTCACATAAACTGTTGCCCTGTGGGTTGTAAGCCGTGGTGCGGTGCAGCTTCACCCCTAGGCTTTCAGCGACTGCAGTACAGAGCTTGGATGTGAACTGCGGGCCCTGGTCAGAAGTGAGGTCAGATGGCGTGCCAAACCGGGCTACCCAGGACCCGATGAACGCTGGGCCGCCTCAGCAGACGTGGTGGTTGACAACGGAATAGCCTCAGGCCACCTAGTGGTCCTGTCCACCATGGTAAGGAGATGAGTGAAACCACGGGAGGAGCGGAGGGGTCCTACTAGGTCCACATTGACATGGTCGAAATGCCTCCCAGGACCTGGGAACAGTGCCAGGGGTGCCTTGGTGTGGCGGTGAACCTTGGAGCACTGACACGCAACACAGGTGCCTGCCCAGTCCTTGACGTCCTTCCTGAGGCCATGCCACACAAACTTGGCCCCCACCAACTTCGTTGACACCTTTACGCCTGGGTGTGAAAGGCCATGGATGGCGTCAAAAACCCGTCGCCGCCAGCCCATGGGCACCATGGGCCGTGGCTGACCTGTGGAGATGTCACAGAGAAGCGTGATCCCGGTGTCATCGAACACCACATCCTTCAACTGCAGCCCGGTGTCAGCAGTCCGGTAGGCCTGCACTTTTGTGTCAGCAGCCTGGTCTACAGCCATGGCTGCGTAGTCGAGTCCCAAGTGGACAGCCCCCAACATCGCCCGGGAGAGGCAGTAGGCAACAAAGTTGTCCTTGCCGGCAACATGCTGGATGTCAGTGGTGAGCTCCAAGATGTAAGAGAGCTGGCGCTGCTGGTGCCCAGACCACGGCTCGGTGGCTTTGGCCATGGCAAATGTCAGCGGCTTGTGGTCCACAAACACAGAGAACCGGCGGCCTTACAGCAGGAAGCAGCAGATGGCGAGAAACAGGCCAAGAAGCTGCCAGTTGAAGGTATTGTATTTCCCCTCACTGCTGCGCAGCTGGCGGCTGAAAAAAGCAAGAGGCTGCCAGGCTCCACCCACCCACTGCTCATACACTGCCCCCACGGCGTAATCTGAAGCATCCGTGGTGAGTGCAAACTGGGGCAGTTGGTGATGGGTGTGCCAACAAGGCGGCGTCAGCCAGCACAACCTTAACATCCTCAAACGCCCGGTTTCTCTCTTCCGACCAGTCCACTGGGCCCGTGGGGTCCTTACCCTTCAGAGCCTCATACAGGGGGTGCATGAGATGAGCCGCCCAGGGAATGAACCGGTTGTAAAACTTCACCATGCCCAGGAACTCCTGCAAGGACTTCACCGTGTTTGGGCGTGTGAACCTGGCGACGGCGTCCACCTTGTCGGGGAGGGGGGTTGCTCCGTCCTTTGTAACCCGGTGCCTGAGGAAATCAATGGCTGGCAGGCCCAACTGGCACTTTGCTGGGTTGACGATGAGCCCATGCAGGCTGAGCTATTCGAACAGCTGCTGGAGGTGGACCAGGTGCTCTGCTGCGGACGTACTGGCCACGAGAATGTCGTCCAGGTAAACAAACTGGAACAGCATATCTCGCAGCATAGAGTCCATGAGCCGCTGAAAGGTCTGTGCAGACCCCTTGAGCCCAAACGGCATCCTCATGAACTCAAACAGACCGAACGGCGTGATTACTGCTGTCTTCGGCACATCCTGTGAGCGGACCGGCACCTGGTGGTATCCACACACGAGGTCCACCTTGGAGAAGATGACCGCCCCCGCCAAGTGCACTGAGAAGTCCTTGATGTGCGGGACGGGGTAGCGGTCTGGCATTGTAGTTTTGTTGAGGCGGCGGTGATCACCACATGGGCGCCAGCCACCGTTAGCCTTTGTGACCATATGCATGGGGGGGGGCCCATTGACTGTCGGAGCAGTGCACGATGCCGAGGCGCTCCATGTTGGCAAACTCCTCCTTGGCGATGGCGAGCTTGGCTGGGTCAAGGCGCCGTGCACGGGTGTAGACTGGGGCCCGTGGTGGTGAGGTAGTGTTCCACTCCATGCTTGGTGACTGCTGATGAGAAGATGGGCATTTTGAGGTCCGGAAACTCAGCGAGCAGACGCTGAAATTCATCCCCAGTGGCAATCATGTTGGACAAGCCGATGGGACCCGCCTCCCCCAGCGTACATGGGTAGGAGCAGAAGGAGACGGCGTCAATCAAGCGGCGGTTTTAACAGTCCATAAGCACGCAGGAAATCCTTACCCAGGAGGGTAATGGACACCTTCGTCATTGCAAAGTCCCAGCCGAACCGCCAACCTCCAAAAACTACCTCCACATACCTCATGCCATAGGTGCATATGGGGTGCCGTTAGCAGCATCCATAAGGGGGCCAAATCCACCGGCCATCGCGTCCACTGGTGTCGCAGGCAGGATGCTCCGCTGCGGGCCTGAATTAACTAGCAACCGCCGGCTGGAGATGGTGCCCTGAATAAACAGCAGCCTGCCTTCCTGGCCAACGCTCAGGGCTACTACTGAGCACCGGCCCTGGCTTTTCCCGCCCTGCTGAAAGTGCATGGTGCACGGCATTGCTTGGTTTTGGTTCCAAAACTAGCATAGTAGAAGCACAGTCCCCCTGAGTCGTGCTGCCGACGAGAAACTGCTGCCGCGGCGACGCCCGCAGCCTCAACCGGTGGTGGTGGAAGAGCGTGGGCAGGCAGCAGAGCGGCCGGAAAAATCCTGTCAGCCTCCGCGGCCAACTCCCGAAAGTTGCTGGTGGTGGACAACTTGGAGCTGGCTAAGGCAGCACGGACGTGCGAGGGGAGCTGGCGGCGGAACAGCTGGCCGAAAAGGAGGGCGGGGTCGCACGAACCCAGCATATTCAGCATCTTGTCCATTAGTTCCGATGGCTTGCCGTCTCTCAAGCCTTGCAGCGAAAACAACCAGTCCGCCCGCTCCACCTCTGCTAGCTCAAAAGCCTGCAGCAAGTGTCTTTTACAGGCATGAAAATCACTCACCTTTCGGCGAAATTCGCCGTTTTGAATCCAAAATAGGTGACCTACGTGAATCGTGTAGATCCGATGAAAAAATATTTGGGGGGGGGGGTGTATGGACCGGACATGGAGTTATACACGAGAGCGCGGAGCCATGGTGAGCTGGCCTATCGAATTCGAATTCTCCTTTTTCATTGACAAAATATTCCCCCTACGAGCGCGAGGGGCCTCGCGTCACCAGTCTTCTCTAGGAAGGTACCGCTACCCGATTGGTTCGTGAAGTGCTCGTGCAGCGAGTGCTTGTGCTGACCAAAGCGATTGATGGAGCAGCGCGCGGGGCTGAGCATTCCATGGGGCTGAGGGAAGACGACTCTTTGGACTAACGTTAGCTGACTGATGCCTGCCTGACTGAATTTGGTGAGCGTTTCGATCATTTCAGTATTTTCTGATGTATAACGTTACTCAGGAGCTCTGTTGACATAGCCTAGTCCTACATGATTTCAGGTAGCTAATCTATCACTAGCTAGAGATTTAATAAAGAATCCACGTGTCATCGACGCATACGTTAGCTATATTCCACACAGACAGGTGGAGAGATTTGCGTCTTGGAAAATTGTTAGCTAGCTAGCTAGTTAGTAGGGTAACGTTAGCTAACATTAGCTTACACCGTATATGCAGCAGACTAGGTTGTATAGCTTACGTTATCCCACAAAAAGAAACACGATGAACGTTAACTGTTGGCTAATTCTCAAAATCTCTAAAACCCATTTCAGGACGTGTGGACTGAGGAACTGGTGCGGTGGGAGGCTGAGGTAACGTTAACGCTAGCTAGCTAATGTTAGCTAGCTTTTTTGTGTTCTAAATTAGCTAACTCACATTGTAGAAACTGAGTCAACAAATTAGCTAACGTTAGCGAACGTTAACAATACCATAATTTCACTGTCCTATGTGTATGTGTCACAGGACAGGCTTATATCAAAGAACTGGACTGTAACCGTCGATTTATGAGTGGCGCAAGCCTGGGGGCTCTCTAGTGCCTGGCTGTTCCAGGATCACGCTAAAGCACAGGCGAGCGTAGCGAAATACATCGTGTAAGTTTACATTCACAGAATTATATTGAGTAATGTTAGTCAGTGGAAGGGACGTAATGTTACTTATTAACCTACTATACTGTAACTGTAAATACCGGATACCTTTTAATCTGAAATCCAACTATGTATGTAGGCCTAACGTTGTGTGTAAAACAATTTTCAATTTTACTCTGTGGGTTAGGGTAACGTTAGGCCTATAGTCTAAGTTACTTATCTGAACTTGTGAAACACTCGTTTACACATCTGATTTCAAGTGGACATACAGTGCTGCTTGAAAGTATGTGAACCTCTTGAGCAGTTTAGATGTTTCTGTTGTTTTACCATGATTTTCTTATTTTATCATCACCAGTTTTTATGTATGAAATGTCAGATATATGTTTATCAATTGCATGTACTTGTTTAGTGGGACTTGTTTAAGTAGCCCAAAAACTACATGAAACATGGAATTAGTGTATGTGCAAAAGTAAGTGAACCCCCAGCTGCATTGGTTAAGTCAAGCAGGTAAAAGACTTGAGTGAAATACATTTGGGTGCTTAATTAATCATTTAAGCAGACCACTGAAATGAGACATCCTTGGGAAAGGGTTTGGCCTGCACTAATTAAAAGACAGAGGAAACCAACCAAACCACTGTGGTCCCATACAAATCAACAATGCCGAGAGCAAAGGAGATATCCGAGGACATGAAGAAGAAGGTAGTGACAGCCCATCAGTCTGGGGAGGGGTATAAGACCATCTCCAAAAGATTCCAGCTCCATCCATCCACTGTAAGACAAATAATTTACAAATGGAGGGCCCTCAACATGACAGCAACTCTGCCTAGAAGTGGACGCCCATCAAAAATATCACCCAGAAGCACCAGAAAAATAATAAATCAGGTAAAGGCCAACCCACACATCACCTGTAGAGAGTTGCAGACCTCTCTGGTAGCATCTGGGACAAATGTGCATGCGTCTACAATCAGACGGAAATTGAATAGCCATGACATTCATGGGAGGGTTGCTAGAAGGAAGCCTCTGCTCTCAAAAAAGAACCAAGCTGCCCATTTCAACTTTGCCAGAGAACACTTGGACAAACCAGAGGCCTTCTGGAAGTCCATTCTCTGGACAGACGAGTCCAAGATAGAATTATTTGGTCACAATCAAAACCAACATGTTTGGAGAAAAGCCAACACTGCATATGAAGAAAAGAACCTCCTCCCAACAGTGAAGCATGGTGGTGGAAATGTGAAGGTCTGGGGCTGCTTTTCTGCTTCCGGACCTGGACGACTCCATATTATCCAAGGAACCATGAATTCTCCAGCATATCAACAAATTCTTGACCAGAATCTCCTGCCATCAGTCAGGGAGTTGAAGCTGGGACGAAAATGGATTATGCAACAAGACAATGACCCAAAGCATTCCAGCAAAACTACAAAGGAATAGCTTCAGAGAAAGAGGATTCGTACTCTGGATTGGCCCAGTCAAAGTCCGGACCTTAATCCAATTGAAATGTTGTGGCGAGACCTGAAGAAGTTGGTACATACCAGATGTCCCTCCAACCTCTCTCAACTGGCTGAGTTCTGCAAGGAGGATTGGGCAAAAATCCCCATAAGCAGATGCGAGAGACTGGTTAGTGGTTACAGAAGACGTTTGGTTG